>NC_043983.1:35867900-35892900 GCF_902150065.1 Myripristis murdjan
TGGATGATTTTTTTTTTTTTTTACTAAAGCTACATTAAAACATTGCAAATTTTCTAATTGCCTTTTCACCATGATTATGGAAAAACATCACATGAAGCTTAACTAGTTTTCAGTAGGAGGGCGGGGTGTGTGTGTGTGTGTGTGTGTGTGTGTGTGTGTGTGTGTGGTTGGGGGGTGTCTCTAAGGACATGTTGAGGGTTTTGTGAGAAAAACAGCGTCACCTGTCAGCACGGCCCCGCCTGCTGCCTTCAGGTTCCTGTTTTGTGTGGGAGAAAGGCCTCCCAGCCTCAGTGTGCAGCCCGTCGCCCACATGGAAGCTCCGCTGCTCTGCCTGCTCGTCGCCGTGGCCGGTAGGTCCGCTCTCTGCTCCGGGCCCGTCCCGCCAGCTTCTGCTCCGGGCCCGGCCCGCCAGCTTCAGCTCCGGGCCCGCCCCGCCGGCTTCTGCTCCGGGCCCGCCCCGCCAGCTTCTGCTCCGGGCCCGGCCCGCCAGCTTCTGCTCCGCTTCACTCTGCTGCTGAAACCATGCAGCTTCAGCTTAAGGACACTATGAGGGATTTTGGTGTGATAATCTGTTCAGCCTGAAGCCGTCTGACGGTCTGGGTGTTTCTCCTGAAGGGCCACAAACCATTCGGTCCGCTCTGCAGTTTGCAGCTCAAACCAACATGGAGCAATAATTTTTTTGGGCATTTCTGCCTTTTGATTGTCAGTCCCTGTGGAGAGAGACAGGACAGAGAGAGGGGACGACGTGCAGCACCGCGAGCGGGACCCTCAGGGGTCCTTGAGGGTCAGCTCATCTCTAAATTACTCATCGCCTTCTTTCCCATGTTTTTGAATTTGTGAATTTGCTGGGGGAAAATGAGAAAATTTTAAATTAGCTTAAAAAATTATAGGAGCATGAGCAAAAAAAAATTGCAGAAGAAGAAGAATTAATTAATTGACAAGAAACTGTTAGAAAGCAGAAAGTGTGTGAGGATCATCTGGACATTTTCTCCTCTGCTTTAATCTCAGAGTTCAGACGGTTTAACCCTTTGACTGCCGACACACTAAAAAAAAAAAAAAGCAGAATATTAAGGTCGAAATTTGACAAAAAATCCAGAACATGAAAGAGTGTGAGAACAGCTGATTTAGTGTGGACTGACCTGAGATGAAGTGACGACGTCCCAGAGTCTGACATCCAGACTGAGACACACAGGACTTCACTCAGAGACACACAGGGACAAACAAAAACAAACAAACAAACAAACAAACAAACAGAAAATGAGCAAAAATGTTAATTGGATTGAAAAGTGACGCATTTTTCCATGTAAGCCTGACAGAGCTGGAGGGCTTGTTTGTTATGTACCAGCTCACGACAGAGTAAACTGTTTCTGCTTTGTGCTGGTTCATGTCTGATCAGAAACTATCAATCAATCAATCAATCAGTCAGTCAGTCAATCAAGATCCAGGCTCAGACACTGCACCTGAGGTGGAAACACAAAAAGCAACAAGAGACTGAAGAACAAAATGTTTTGCTGCTGTGTTCTCCCTCTTGTTGTTGTTGTTGTTGTTGTTGTTGTTGTTGTTGTTGTTGTTGTTGTTGTTCTGCTTCTTCCTCTTCCTCTTCTTCTTCTTCTTCTTCTGTGGTGTTGTTGCATCGCTGCTGTCTTCTGTCTGTTTCCCTCTGTAACGTCTCTTCTGTCCCCTCATCAGGTTTATGAAATCAAAGGAGATTTTTTGGCCTGTGATATCCTCCGCTGTCACAATAAGAGTTTAGAGAGTTTTATTGTGAAATCCTGCCTCCCTCATCATGACTTCCTTGTTGTTGTTCAGGTTTCTGGTTGGAGAGTCACGCCGCCGTGTTGCCTCCTGACACCTTACGGGTGACGCCGGGAGACGACGCCACGCTGCGCTGCCCCCTGCTGGCCGGCCCCGCCCCCGCCTATAACCCCGCCCACACCCCCGGCTCCGGCCCCGCCCCCGTCCTGGTCAGCTGGTACCGGCAGCGGGCGGGCCGCGGCCCCGGTCTCATCCTCAGCTTCCGACTGGCCAACGTCTCCGCGGCGAGGTACGGCGTCGACTTCGGCCCCGACAAGGTGAGGGGCGGAGCCAACGGCTCGCTGCTGCTGCGCGGCTCGCAGCAGAGCGACGCGGCGGTGTACTACTGCGGCCTGAGCGGCGAGGAGCCAGAGAAGAAGAAACAGCAGGACGCAAGAAGAGCTGCGAGCACAGACTGAGGGTCAGAGGTCACCGATCAGGGCGCTGGGGGTCGATCAGCTGATCACACGCAGGCCAGGCTGTCGCTTTTTCACAGCTTCTGTCATTTGATGTGTTTCCTGTTCAGACAGGAAGTGGGGGCGGGACAGCACGGTAAGGGGGAGGGGGGTGGATGGGTGGGGTTCTGTGAACCAATCAGAGATCACCTGAATTTGATTTGACGAGTGTTTGGGTTTTGTTTCGTTGGTGCAGCAACAATAAAACAGTTTAACAAGAACGAGCCCAAAGTGTGAAGAAGTCATTTCTCATCTCAGAGTGAGGACACACACACACACACACACACACACACACACACACACACACACACACACACACACACACACACGCACGCACACACGCACACACACACATACACACACACGCACACACACGCACATACACACACACACACACACACACTCACACACACACGCACACACACGCACACACACACACACACACACACACACAGAACACACACACACACTGGCAGCCCAGGCCTCATGATCGGTGCAGAGATCACTGTTTCAGCCTCAGCTGAACCACCAGGAGAACCTCCAGGAGAACCACCAGGAGAACCACCAGGAGAACCTCCAGGAGAACCACCAGGAGAACCTCCAGGAGAACCTCCTCCACAGGTTCTGTTGTCCAGTCAGAGCTGAGCTGCAGTGTGACAACATGAACCAAACCACTGCCTGTAAGACCTGGATCAGGAGTACCAGGCGAACCAAGGCTGACCTCAGACCTGGACTAAGGTTGGACCTGAGCTGAGGTTGGACCGGGGCCGAGGTTGGACCGGGGCTGAGGTTAGACCGGGGCTGAGGTTGAGGTTAGACCTGGGCTGAGGTTAGACCTGAGCTGAGGTTGGACCTGGGCAGAGGTTGGACCTGGGCTGAGGTAGACCTGAGCTGAGGTTGGACCTGGGCTGAGATTGAGGTTGGACCTGAGCTGAGGTTAGACCTGGGCTGAGGTTGAGGTTGGACCTGGGCTGAGGCTAGACCGGGGCTGAGGTTAGACCGGCGCTGAGGTTAGACCTGGGCTGAGGTTAGACCTGGGCTGAGGTTAGACCTGGGCTGAGGTTGGACCTGGGCTGAGGTTAGACCTGGGCTGAGGTTGGACTGGGACTGTGGGACTGGGGGTGCTGGCTGACCAGTCAGACTCTGCTGGTCCAGCTGAGGTTCTGGTCAGTTCTGTGTTGCGAGTCGCCTCCTTCCTTTTGGGAAAAAAAAAACAACAAAAAAAAAAAAAACACAGCTCCTGACCTCAGGGTCGACTTGTGGGTCCAGAACATGAACAAGTCAGAAAAACCCAGAGATAATCTATAGCACGCTTCTTCAATTAGTAACAAACATGAGATATGATGATTAAATTTCACCTCATGGACTCTTCCACTTCCACTCATTCAAACCACCAGAACTTTTATTGTGAAATTCTAGTGCAGATCCCAAACGTGCTGCTGACTTCCAGGTAAATGTGTCTAAATGATGCAGGAGACGTGGATCTTTTCTATGTGATGTCATTCTGCAGCTTCCCTCAGTGTCAGAGTGATGGAGATAACATAAGATAAGATAAGATAAGATATTCCTTTATTAGTCCCACGGTGGGGAAATTTCACGCATTACAGCAGCAAAGAGGATAGCAAGATATGAAGCATAATTTACACTATAAACAGTATAAACAGATAATAAATAGCAAAAAGCAATATAAACATTATAAAAAAGGAATATAGAAAAACAAAATAGAAATATGAACAATTTAAACAACAGAAGAAAAAAAACTAAACCTGGGGAACAACCCGCTCCGTCGGAGGTTCAGGGTTGGTGTGAAACCACGAGACCAAGTGACAGAACCCGACGCCCCGTACTGGGATTCAGGAACCGTCAGACTTGATCCAGCCTCATGG
This sequence comes from Myripristis murdjan, assembly GCF_902150065.1. Lineage (NCBI taxonomy): Eukaryota > Metazoa > Chordata > Actinopteri > Holocentriformes > Holocentridae > Myripristis > Myripristis murdjan. The sequence continues at coordinate 35,872,036 of NC_043983.1, forward strand.
AGTCACCCCTTCCCCTCCAGTCTTTACGTGTTATCTACCAGTCTGAGGAGGCTGGAGGTCACTGCAGCCCGGACCTCGGGTGACCCGACCTCAGATGACCTGACCTCAGCTGACCCGACCCCGGCTGACGCGACCTCGGCTGACGCGACCTCGGCTGACCCGGCCTTGGCTGACCCGACCCCGGCTGACGCGACCTCGGGTGACCCGGCCTCGGCTGACCCAACCCCGGCTGACCCGACCCCGGCTGACCCGACCTCGGCTGACCCGGCCTCAGCTGACCCGACCTCGGCTGACCCGACCCCGGCTGACGCGACCTCGGCTGACCCGACCCCGGCTGACCCGGCCTCAGCTGACCCGACCTCAGCTGACCCGACCTCGGCTGACCCGGCCTCAGCTGACCCGACCCCGGCTGACCCGGCCTGAGCTGACCCGACCTCGGCTGACCCGACCCCGGCTGACCCGACCCCGGCTGACCCAACCCCGGCTGACCCGGCCTGAGCTGACCCGACCTCGGCTGACCTGGCCTCAGCTGACCTGGACCGGTGGGTTTGTTTTGCTGCCTGAGGTTTTGTTTTCCTGCTGGAACATCTGCTGCCTGACAAACAGCCGAGCGCCAACCGTCCGTCCCGCTGCCTTCCTGTTTGTCTGTCCCTCACGCCGCAGATCAGCTCCCATCCCGCCGCCCGGCGTCCTCTGGGAGCCGCCGCCGTTCTGCTCCAACGACTCAGACACCACCAGGGACCAAACCCTAAAAGAACCTGAAAGAACCATCAAGAAATGGTTCATTTAGGAGACATAAAGGGTTCTTTAAAGAACTGTAGAAAAAATAGGTTATTCAAAGAAACTTTTTTTAAGAGATTTCTTTGTGGACCCAGCAGGTTCAGTAAAGAACCTTTTTTAAATGGTTCTTTAGTGATGTTTCAGAATAAAAGCTTCTCTGAGCGTTTTAAATCAGATGACTGTGGTCAGGTTGAAAACCAACATGAACATGTTGTTGGCCGGTTCTCCGCGTTCCTCGTTCCTTCATTGGGTTCCAGACGAGCTATTAAAAATGTTTTCTGATGGTTTATAGAGCGAGACATTAATCCATTCACTGAGGAAATAATCTGCACATTAATCCACAAGGAAAAGAATTGTTAGCTGCTGCCGCCACCAAATAACTCCAATAAACATGAAGAACCTTTAGCACGTTAAAGAACCACAGAGAGTGTGAGGAGAACCAGCCCCTAAATAAAGAGGTTCTGCAGCTGGTGAAGGGAGCATTTTGATGAACCCTTTCAGAACCGTTGTTTTTCAGAGTAGACAGTAAATTGAGCCGCGGCTGGCAGGCCGGCTGGCTGGCTGGCTGGCAGGCTGGCAGGCTGGCAGGCTGGCAGGCTGGCTGGCAGGCTGGCAGGCTGGCAGGCTGGCAGGCTGGCAGGCTGGCTGGCTGGCTGGCAGGCTGGCAGGCTGGCTGGCTGGCTGGCAGGCTGGCAGGCTGGCAGGCTGGCAGGCTGGCAGGCTGGCAGGCTGGCTGGCAGGCTGGCAGGCTGGCAGGCTGGCAGGCTGGCAGGCTGGCTGGCTGGCTGGCTGCTGGACAGTTCATCTGATTACAGTTGAAGGTGTAAAAGGCAGAAAAACTAATTTTAGTTTTGTTTTTTTTCCTGCTAATTTTCTGTTTGTTTGTTTCTTCTGTTTTCCTGCAGGTCTCAGATCCGGTCCCTCACTCCCAGCTGTTAAAGGGTTAAACCACTGGGACGCCAGACGGGATCTGACAAACACTAACTGTGGTTTTGACTCTGTGTGTGTGTGTGTGTGTGTGTGTGTGTGTGTGTGTGTGTGTGTGTGCAGCAGCTCTCCTCGTCACTTTGCCTGCAGCAGCAGCAGCAGCAGCAGCAGTGGTGGTGGCGGTGGCAGCATGCGGGCGGTGTTCGGCTTCCTCCTCCTGCTCAGGTGAGCTCCTCATCCTCACACACACCTGCTGAACACACACAGCTAACAGCTAACAGCTAACAGCAGCTCGTTAAGTGTGAATGGTTTGGTTTGGTTTGATGAGCCGTGACCGGAGGCTGAGGCGTGTTGATGTGATGAAGAGCAGAGAGCGAGGCAGAGTGTGCTGCTCACACCTGGACCACATCGATCACTGATTATTGATCATCAGACTGACTGACAGCAGGCTTTAACAATAACTCCTGTCTCTACATGATCTTTTTGACCAACAGCATGGTGTGTGTGTGTGTGTGTGTGTGTGTGTGTGTGTGTGTGTGTGTGTGTGTGTGTGTGTGTGTGTGTGTGTGTTTCAGGTGTGTCTGGGCTCATGACAGCAAACAGTCTTTCCCTCTGGTCTTCAGCAGAGGAACTCAGCTGCTGGTGGAAGGTGAGGAACATCTGGAATACATCTAATCTAGTCTGGGCCAGTCTGGTCTGGTTTGGTCTGGTTTGGTGGCCATGTCTTCAATGTTAAAGCCATAATTTCAACATTAACCAACGAGTCGAATTCCGATAACAACTGCTGCTCCTTTTAGAAACGGCGCTGCTGCACCGCAACAGCACCCCCTGGCGTTTTGGTGGAGAACCGCTTAGCGTACTACACAGGCATACGAGGCGCACACCATCTGCATAGCCAGGGGTGCCGCCAGGAATTTTGGGCCCCATGAAAAAAATAAAAAATAAATAAAAAATATATATACATATATATATATATATATATATATATATTTACTCGATGATGGTTTAATAATTTTATATTAGTTTTTACCTATTTTTTGGGGCCCCTGTCAGGCAAGGGCCCTTGGAATTGTCCTAACTTTTCCCCCATTTACGGCACCCCTGTGCATAGCAACTGCGTGCGCATTGCGTCTAGTGTCCGCAGAACCATAATTCAGACTTAAAAGCCGCACCGCACCGCACAGCACCGTGCCGCGCCGCACAGGACCGCACCGCGCCGCGCCGGGGAAAAGGCCGCCCTGTGAATCTAATGTGCCATCGTAGTTTTCCACAGTCCAGGAATTAAAACAAAACATGATCTAAAATTGCACAATTTTGTAAAATCAAACCTCAGGTTCAGTGAAGAGTTTCAGATTCAGGTCTTGATTCCGGGTCACGGTGGAGGTTTGGGGCGTCCTGTCGCCTGCGGCCCCGATACTCATCAGTAACGGCGGAGTGACGCCGCAGGACGTCCGGCTCATGTTGTTGTCATGTGTTGATGTTTTCCTGTGTGTTGGCAGGCTCCGCCCCCTCCGCCCCCTCCGGCCCCTCCGGCCCCGAGGTGCACATCTTCTCGTCGGCCCCGGCGCCCCGGGACCCCGCGGCGTCCCGCCTGCTGCTGTGCCTCCTCAGCGGCTTCAACGGCTCGCTGCCACGCGTCGTCTGGTGGCTGGACGACACGGCGGTGGCTCCGCCCGAGGCCGAGGCGCTGTGGGCGGGGCCGGGGGCCGGCGGCGCCTACACCGTGCTCTCCGTGTGGAGGCTGCCGGCGGCCCGCGGCTCGTCCAGCGTCTGGTGCGGAGCCGAGCAGGACGGGACGGTCCACAGGCAGAGGGCCGACGCCGTCTGCGGCGCCCGCTGATGACACACACACCTGACTCCGAGGTTGCTGGTTTAATTTCCCTGCTTCCAAAAATATTTAGAAGTCAGCGCTGTAACCCATGAAGAGTCATTTTTATCTTTTTGTCTCACAGCAGCACTTCAGACATTTTTAAATATTTCACATTTTATGTATTTTATCTGTTTTTTTTTTCAGAGATTTTCTAACTTTTTGTCATATTTTCAATTTTTTTCTATTTTTTGTTTTTTCTCTTTTTTATTTTTGTAGTTTTTCTTACTTGTATCCTGTAAAAAAAATTAATTGAATTAATATTGAATTAAAAAAATTGTAAAAGTTTTTTTTTTTTTTGGAATCTTGTTTATTTTCATGGCCCACACTGAAGGTGGATGGAGTTGATGTTTCCTCGTTTGGTTTGAACTTCATGACGAGTTTCAGGTCGTGAATGAAGGACGAGCTGGTTTGATTTTGGAGTATGTAGGTCAAAGGTCAAGGTCAGGTTAGGGTGATATGTCCTGAGTGGGCTCCTGGTTTGTTTTCTTTGTGTTCAGATGAGACAACACTCTGCATCTTCACGGGCCGGGGTGCGATTCTGAAATACTGAGTTTCTGGATGCGTTCAGGGTCACAGGCTTCAGTAAAACATGTCAGACTCACCTGGCAGGTGTGTGTGCAGGTGATGACAGGTGCAGAGCATGTAACAGCAACTCGGTGAGGAACATGCAGAGGAGCTCAGGGGACTGATGGAGAGCAGAACCAATGAGGAACAGGAGAACCCCGTCCTGCCGGCCGCTCCAAACGCTGAGTCATGCTGCTGAGTCATGGCCAGAAAAGCGCAGACCATTGTGAAGTCACAGTGTAGCTGACCTTTGACCTTCTGTCATTTTATCCTGTTAGGCGTTTGTGTGAAGCAGGGTCATCCTGGTTCACTAAACTAAAAACTAAAACCAGGTGTGAAAAAACATTTTAGTTAACCGAAATTAATATGAAATCTAGACTTTAGAACAAAAAAACCCTTAATGAAACAAAGTGCTGGGCAGTCAGAGTGTGTGTGCAGTGTGTTCAGTGCTGCTGGTCTGTGTGTGTGTGTGTGTGTGTGTGTGATGTTTACTGAGACTGGGACGTGGACATGACTGGGAGTCTCTGCCTTCACAAAGTGAAGAGCTAATCTGACAAACAGCGGCCAGATTAGAATAAAACAGCTGACTCCCACTGACACTGACAGCAAGAACAACTCAACTGGGACCAGAGAACCCAGTCTGGAGACTCAACTGACCACCAACACTGAGTCGGTTCATCCCTGAGTCGAAGGGGACGTCTGAAGAAATTCCCTGGAGGCGCTGCTGAGACTCACCTTCCCCTGAACGGACAGACAGACAGACAGACAGACAGGCCTCCAGCCCGGCAGGTGTGAATACGCTCACCTGTGAGCTGCTGGCCTTCATGGGGTTAAAAGCTGCTGGCCGCCCCTGCTGTCCAAACAGGGCCACCTGCAGCCCGGTCCTGCAGCCCGGTCCTGCAGCCCGGTCCTGCAGCCTGGCCCGGCCCAGGCGGGACGATGGCGAGGTGACGGGCGTGAGTTCATGTGGAGGTCAGATGAGCTCACGCTTCAAAACAGCCCAAAAAAGCCACAAGAAACGAGCTCATGTGACCTCAACTTCCTGCAAAACAGTGATGTCATCCTGCACTAATGGCTGTAAAATAAATTTCAACCAATAAAACCTTCACAACTCCGTAAACATCCTCTCTCATCCACCTGTCCCTTCAAAATAAAAGTGTGTTTCTCCCCCAAACTGACTTCCTGTTGTCTGAGGTTTGCCACTGTAAGCAGAAAAGAGAGATGAAAGTCATAAATTAAGAGATTGAAGTTATAAATTAAGAGATTGAAGAAAAAAACTTGAATAGTCTGAGATTGCAGCAGTAAATTTAGAAGAAAAAACTCACAAATTTATAGGAAAAATATGAGAAAAGTCTGAGATTATGAAGTCACAAAATTGACTACTGACTGCCAGATATTGCTCAGTGCTGCCCCCAGTGGACAAAACACTGAAGTGCACTCTGTGTTTCTGTCTCGGTGGTTGCGGGACGCCCCCCCCCTCCCTCACTCCCCCCTCTCTTAAAAACATGTGCATCTCAGTTTGGGGGGTAAGCCTTTGGAGGAGCCCTGATGTGCCCATAAAATGTACAATAAAAATAATAATAATAATCGAATGCAGCTGCAAACAGTTTTTAATGGACAACAATAAAACAGATGTGGAAAAAATGTGTGAATATATTTTTGTTTTTTCACTTCTATTGTTGTTGTCTCCAATATTTGTGTTATATATATTTGCTGAGAGTTTTTACTTTTATTTTCTTCTACAGAGTAACGTGAGATAGTAAGAAAGGGGCAGAGCAGATCAGCTGTTTTTTGCACGTCGACTGTCTGATGTTTTTTGTTTTTTTGGATCTTACATTTGGCGATCTGCTTGTTGGATCTGTTTGAGAAAAATAAAGAGCAAATCCAAATCAGCTCTGTGTCTCTGTGCAGGTGTGTCTGGTCTCTGCTGGACGTCCCGTCTCTTTAAAACCCCTGAAATCACGCAGACGCCTTGTCCACCTGTCCAACACCTTTATTCTGATATGATCCAACAGAAATAAAAGAAGTACACATGCAGAGAGAAAAGTCCGCCTTCTTAAATGTGGCTGTACTGTCAGCGTATGTCATCTATAATATGTTGTCCTGAAAAATAAAAAAAAAAAGGTACAATTTACTCAACCAAACACAAAACAAACACCATTTACAGTCGGGTCGCTCCGGCACCACCAAGCCCCGCCCGAAAATATTCCTGTGATTAAATAGAAGCAAAATATTCATATTTTACACAATTGATAGATGTAAATCAAATATATACAAGCTTTGACATGACAGCCGGTTATCCAGTTTTAACCTTTTGGCAAGAAGTTGGTGTGAAAATCAGCTGGAACATCAAACTGAAGGACGACGTGCAAAACCCACATTTCACCAAATGATTCAAGTTGCTGAGAGAAAAGCCCTTTGGCGACGGTCGAAGCTCCTGCTGCAGGATCCAGGCGTCACCTCCTCCTCCTCCTCCTCCTCCTCCTCCTCATCCTGCTCCTGCTCCTCATCCTGCTCCTGCTCCTCCTCACTGCTTTCTACAGAGGCCCTGAAGGGTCACGCCAACACCTTGTGTTTTTTTTTTTTTTTGCGTTCTCTTGTAAAGCGTCCCTCCTCTGTTCCCCCCGAGCCGTTTGCCTGTTTCCTCGCTCACACAAACAACTGCTCTTACAAGGTTCCTCAAAACGCTCTGTGGTTCTACAGAGAACCATCAGCAGCTGCAGAACCTCTTTATTTAGGGGCTGGTTCTCACACACTTTCTGTGGTTCTTTAAAGTGCTAAAGGTTCTTCATGTTTATTGGAGTTATTTGGTGGCGGCAGCAGCTAACAATTCTTTTCATTGTGGATTAATGTGCAGATTATTTCCTCAGTGAATGGATTAATATGCAGATTATTTCCTCAGTGAATGGATTAATGTCTCGCTCTATAAACCATCAGTGCCACAGAACCAGCTGGGTCCACAAACAACTGTCTTAAAAAACGTTCTTTAAAGACCCTATTGTTGCTGAAGTTCTTTAAAGAGACATTTATGGTTCCTAAAGGGACTATTTTTGAATCTTTACAGAACCATCTACTTAAATGGTTCTTTAAAGAACCTCTTGCTAAAAGGTTCTTTGTGGAACCAAAAATGGTTCTTCTTCGGCATCACTCTGAAGAAACATTTTTGGTTCTGTTGAGCAGCTTGATGTTTCGGTGTGCGCGGCGCCCCCATGTGGACGCGGCGCCCCCATGGGGACGCGGCGCCCCCATGTGGACGCGGCGCCCCCACGCTCTCTGTGATCAGCACCAGGAACCTCAACACATTCTCACCTCAAGAGACCGGACACTTTTACATTTCTGTTGTTGTTTCTTCAAAATGTTTAATTTCCTTTAGTTGACATTAGTTTTAGTTGAATTGTTTTAATAGAAAACCCAAACAGCCTGATGGGTTGACAAAAACTAAAACTACACACATTTTCTGTGTGTATACATATATACATATATATCATTATTATTATTATTTAGTTCTGCTGGAACACAGTATCATTTCAGTTAGTTTTCATTTTTTCAGCGGTAGTTTTGGTTTGGGGTTTGGTCTCGCCGCGGGGCGGAGGCACACGGACGCTCACACAGAACGGAGCGACAAAACTTATTGCAAGAGAACGCAAGAAAAAAAGTCTCGCCGTGACCCTTCTGGGGCTCCGTAGTTTTCTTTAGAGAGGGTCTACGATAGTTTTTTGGAAGCCCCTGTATGAAAAGAGGTAGAGAGTGTGGTTTCAAATCGGACGGGACGGGGTTGATTTGTTTCTCCAGAAAGGTCAAAGGTCAATTTGGGAGTTTGGGGTCTGAACAGGAAGGCTGTTTTTTTCTCTGGTCTTGTGAGGAGCGGTCAGCTCTCTGTGATCTACCTCAGATAAAACTATTTACAGTGCAAACATCTGGGATCTTCTTCACTGTAAACGCACGACACGTCTGCACTAGAAGCTCACGAAACGATGGACGACTGACCCGAAAGCTACGCTACGCACGGACGGGACCCTAGCTACTCGGACGGTTGCATAATAAAGTGTTAAAGAGGGTTTCCACAGCAAAGAGTAGAAAGAATAAAAAATCTGAAAGCAGATTGTCTTTTCCAGTTTCCTGTAAACCAACACCAGCGGTGCCTGTTGAATTTCTATCTCATGTTGTCATAGAAGCAAAAGTACAAGACAGCAGGAGGCCAGCCGCACAGCCCCGCCTCCAAAAACACAACAAAAGAAAAGAAAAGAAAAAGCGATATGAAGGAGCAGAGGTGCGTGTCCTCTGGAGGGCGGGAGCGACGCCGCGCTCTCCAGACGTCATGATGTCACCAAGACTCAGTCCAAACAGGAATAATGATAAGAATCACAGGAAGCAGGGGAAGAACCAGAGGTCAGAGGTCACTTTCATCCCAGGAGAGTCAAACTGAGCAAAAATCTGACAGAAATGAAGCTGATCTGTACGACGGCGGTGGGGAGGGAGGGGGGAGATAATCCAAGAAAAAACCTCAGAGCTCCCGAGATTAAAGGTGTAAATTTATGAGATAAAGACTCACCAATCTGAAAAACAAATACATAACAAAAATCAGATTTGGTAAATTTAGTAAAACAAATTCATGAAAAAAAAATCCTCAGAAGTTCTGAGCTTTAAGTCATAAATTTACCAGAGAAAAACTCCCAAATCTACGAGATTATGAACTCACAAATTTATGAGAAAAAAAAAAAAGTGAAAACTAGTTGGACTCGTTGCTGTGACTTGGGCCGATTCAGAAGAAAACAATCTGCTGATTCTGGGTCAGATCAGCAGGATCTCCTTGTTCCTGTAGAATCTGCTGAGGGGATCAGCTGCAGGCCTGAGACACGGCCAGCAGGGGGCAGCACAGGTGGAGCCACGGACACAGAGGAGGAGGAAAACTGGTTTCTGTATTTTTTACCTGTAAATTTGAGAGTTTTTTTTTCTCATACATTTGTGATTTTTTTTCTCATCAGTTTATGATATTAATCTTGAAAATTTTTCCTCTGAGTTTTCTCCTCTGAACCCCCCTCCCTCCCCCCCAGCTCCATATATTTTTACAATTCGCCGTCATAGATCTCTGATCTCCTGAAAGCTCCTCCATGTAAACCAGTGTGGGCAGTCACCAAAGATCTTTGATGTTGACAGGATGACTCACTCAGTAGCAGAAGTGGTGACCCGTCCGGGAGCAGGAGCACCGGCTCTTCTGCTCGTTTTGGTTCAAATCGCCGTCGTCTGCTTGGAACAGGAAGTCTGCGGCTCTGTTTGGATTTATGGTTCCATCACTGGCAGTGGGTGGTCTTACTGTCAGGCTCCGCCCCCAACGGGAAGCCGTTGCTGATACTCTTGGGACTGGGGGGCGTGGCCAGCACGGGGGAGACCCCGCCCCTGGGGGCGGGCTCTACTGATGAGCAGCTCTTCTGCGGCAGTCTGGGCTGGCCCGGCATCAGTTTTGGGATGACGGACGCCTGCCGCAGCCCGTCCGCTTTGAGCGGCGGTCTGGTGAGGGCGGGGCCTACGGGCGCGGCGTCGCAGCTGGGTGGTTTGGGGCTGCGTGGAGGGGTGGGGCTTAGCGCACATCGGTCCGTGCGCTCCGATTCATCCCGGCGGTCCGGGGGTGTGTCCTCCTTGGCGGCGGGGGTGGGGCCTGTGGGCTCCGGGGGCGGGTCCTGCTGCATGCTGCCCTGCCGGGACGCTCCTGAGCCAGGCATCTCACAGCTGTCGGTGCGACGCCGAGAACCCTCATGCATCCGGCTGGTGGCAACGACCGCCTTCATGGCAGCCTGCGGAGGACACACACACACACACACACACACACACATGCAATGTCAGCTCCCTGACTGACCAATCAGGAGAGGGACGTGGCTGGAACCCCTGACAAAACACTACAAATTTAAAGAAGCAAACACAAAAAGTCAAACTGTGAGAACAGGCCTGGAGCCACGCCCACGACCTCGGTCACATGACCCTCTGGCAGCGGGTTCCCAGAGGCTCCCTGCTGCAGAGTGGACCAAGGTACTTTGTGTTGTTATAAAATGAGCTCCAGTGAGCTCAGAGTGTGTGAGGTGTGTTTAGTGTGGCTGTCATCAGATGTGCTCACACAGCCAGCATGAAACAATCTGAAAACACTAAGACAGTGAGTCAGATTCCTGAGGGAAAGTGTGCCGATGCTGTGCTGCCGTGCTGGTTTCCCAGGTGGGACGTGTCGCCCCGCGTCGCCCTGCGTCGCCCTGCGTCGCCCTGCGTCACCCCCCGTCGCCCCATGTTGCCCCATGTTGCCCCGTGTTGCCCCGTGGCCAAAACAGAGGGAAACATGAATTTTCAGACGTAGTCGGCTTGGTTAGCATTTCTCACCTTGAGTTTGCGGCGAGCGTTGAACTCCTGCAGTTTCCTCTGCGTGGTGTCCATGTGGGAGAAGCGGGCGGCTTTGCCCAGCACCCAGGGGTGCTGCAGCGCCTCCTGCACGCTCAGCCGCTTGTGAGGGTCCTGGACGATCAGCTTGCTGACCTGCAGGCACAGAGCAGCCGGCTGACAGCACACCTGCAACACTTTGCTCAGAAAAGTGCAACAGGAAGTGCAGCGATCATGATAACACTAACCCTCCTTCTGAGGAATGAAACATGACAAATAAACCTGAGCTGACGGGCTGCTGCCTCCTGAGCTGACTGATCTGTGGCCCTTCAGGCGTTTTGCCTTTGACCTGCGTCTCGTGTGTTTTTGTGGTGAAACATGTAAAGGCTGTTTTGTCCTTCCTGCCTCAGATACAGTACATGTGTATGACACTTAGTACATTACAAAATAATACAGATTATGAATAAAGCTAGAAATGGACAACTACCACAAAGTATCCAGAGGTCGTTTAAAATGAGGGACAGCGGGTACAATCTGAGGGGAGCAATCGATTTTGAAAAACCAAAGATCGTACAAACGTAAAAGGTCATTGTCGTCTGTTCCGGGGTGAACTTATGGAACAGCTGTTCTGGAAATACAAAAACCTCGATTACATTGGCCAGTCTGAAAAAACTTTACAAGAATATCTTAATTATGCAGTACACTGTCAAAAACAGTAAGTACATCTTGTATCTCACAAATCCATGCCATGCTGCTTTTTTTGGTCTTGTCCTTTTGCCGTCCGATGTTTTGGTTGACTAAAATTCTACCAATTGGTAGCTTAATTAAGTTTGTATTTGTTGACTGAAAGCTGCATCGTTGGTTCACCACTTAGGTAGTGGTTATGTTTGGATTAGCTCATATTGTGTGTAAATGTTTATTGAGATAAGGGTGGGCGTTATAAGCTCTGCTTCAGCCTACACCTTTTCAGTCAGTCCGTGTTTGATGACTTGTGCATTGTTGCTGATATTCTCTTTTTTTCTGTTGCTTTAATTGACTGAAATAAATCAAATCATGTGTCAAAAAAAAAAAAAAATCATGACATGCTGTCAGAAAAACGTCAGTGTTCTGGCATCTGATTGGTTGATTTCCTCGGTGAAGGCTGAAGCAGTCAGGTGTCTTGTCTTTTGAGAAGTCATGATGGTGTAGGACTGCAGCATCACCGAACCTTTTGTTCCTCTTTATGTAACTGTGCACGACCGCGCTTCATGATGTGAGCCTCCCACAAACATGGACTTGTGTTTTGAACCAGTCCTCCCACTCTGCCGGATTCAGGTTTAAACTAAATGTCAGACCAAACTGTTCCAGAGGAGATAAACACGGACCGCGTTCTGACGTGATCCATTACAACTTACAGCAGAAAAGCTTCATGTTTCTTGTTTGCTGTTAGGCTGCAGGTCGAGCATGTCGATCAGCGTTTGTCTCACAGGACAAATTGGCACTTGAATGCGACCCCGCCACAGCCGGGAGCAGCACGTGAACTCACCAGGTCCTTGGCGTTGAGGGAGACCTCGTCCCACCACGGAGACACGAACTCGTAGTCGCAGTTGAGGATGCGGCTGTACATGTACTGATCGCCCCGCGGGTCGAAGAACGGCTCGAAGCCACACAGCCTGCGGGACAGCACTCAGCCTCAGAGCCCAAAACCTGCCACTCTGTCTATGTGTGTGTGTGTGTGTGTGTGTGTGTGTGTGTGTGTGTGTGTGTGCGGATTGCTCCTGACTGCTCCTGGATAAGGTTTTTTCTTGTAGATATTGCTTCCAAATACATTTCTGACAATCGTTACTTAATATTTTCTGTTAATTATAAATAAAATATAATTATAACTTTATATAAAATATCAAATTTCTCTTCTGCTGATCTTTTTAATGGCTGCAGAAGAGAAAAGCCTATAAACCTGAGGCATCACAATGTGCAGCTCTTACTTGAGAGGGAGTGAATCAGCTCAGTGACTGTGTGAGTGTGTGTGTGTGTGTGTGTGTGTGAGTGTGTGTGTGTGTGTGTGTGTGTGAGTGTGAGTGTGTGAGTGTGAGTGTGTATTCTAAATCTGGGTGGAAGTGTCAGAGGACTCACAGGATGTAGAGGATGACGCCCACAGACCACATGTCCACCTCCGGGCCGTAGGCGTTTCCCCGCAGGATCTCTGGAGCTGCAGGAGGGGGCGGAGCCTGTTAGACAGGCCAAATCCACAGAGCAGCACACACACACACACACACACACACACACACACACAGAGCAACTGCACATCCCATACTGCACTGTGTACTGCACTGTGTACTGCTGCTACTGCAGCATATGTGACGGCTATTTCTGCTGCTGTTATTCCACATCTACTTTTTGTACCCTAACTACTTCTGCTACTACCACGTGTACTATAGCTACTGCATATCCTACTGCAAGTTCACCATTCACTACTGGTACTACGCCGTCTGCTGCACAGGTTATTACTGCTCGTATACATCTCCCACTACTAGTGCAGGTACTACATGATCTAATACACCATCCATAGTTTAGCACAGGTATTAAATGGGCTGTACTTCTTGTACAGGTACTGTAGCAGCGCAGTACGCGGCGGCCGCTCACCGCAGTATCCCGGGGTGCCGCACACAGTCTTCATGGTGACCTGGTCATCAATAATTTTGGACAGGCCAAAGTCGGCTGGAGAGAGAGGAGACCGGTTCTTCATTAGAACAGAATCTGAGAGCAAGAAAGCTGTGGAGCCACTCACACTTTGTGTTTTCTGTGAACGCCCGGCTTGCTGTCCCGCCGGCTCGCTGGGACGTGGGCAGCGAGCCGGCGGGACAGCGAGCCGGCGGGACAGAGGACCGAGGAGGTCCAGGGTGCGTACCTATTTTCAGCGGAGCGTCCAGCGACAGGTCGGCGTACAGCAGGTTCTCTGGTTTGAGGTCACGGTGCACCACTCCGTTTTCATGCAGATACTGGACACACACACACACACACACACACACACACACAAAATAATGTTAGAGAAAGATCCAGTTACCAGGTGAATTATTGTTGTTCTAATAAAACTTTATTTAAATCCAAAGTCTTTTCCTCTCTTGTGGATTTGATCTGCTTTGGTAAAAGGATGTATGAACCACATGGTTTGGGGGTAAGATGATTTGTGAGAGAAATATGTCAGAATATGTCAGGGATCCATCAGAAGGAAATCCTGCTGGTCTGAGTCCAGAACCCCAATCTCCTCCTCAGCATCTGGACTCTGAAGAGACGTTGCTGTGACTTGGGCCGATGCAGAAGAAAACAATCTCCTTGAACTGCCACCTTACCGTGGTGGAGGGGTTTGTGTGCCCACATGATCTTAGGAGCTATGTTGCCGGGGGCATTTCGCCCCTGGTAGGGTCTCCCATGACAAACAGGTCCTAGGTGATGAGCCAGACTAAGCGCAGATGACAAGATGATTAAGATCCGTGATGTCGCCCGGTACGGCGGAGCCGGGGCCCCATCCTGGAGCCAGGCCTGGGGTTGAGGCTCGTGAGCGAGCGCCTGGTGGCCGGGCCTTTGCCCACGGGGCCCGGCCGGGCCCAGCCCGAACCGACAACGTGGGTCCAACCCTCTGCGGGCTCACCACCCACAAGGGTAGCCGTAAGGGGTCGGTGCTTTGTGGATTGGGCGGCAGTCGAAGGCGAGGGCCTTGGCGACCCAATCCCCGGATGCAACGGCTGGCGATGGGGACATGGAATGTCACCTCGCTGGGGGGGAAGGAGCCCGAGCTTGTGCGGGAGGTTGAGAGGTACCGGCTAGAAATAGTTGGGCTCACCTCCATGCACAGCTTGGGCTCTGGAACCCAGCTCCTCGAGAGGGGTTGGACCCTCCACTACGCTGGAGTCGCCCTCGGTGAGAGGCGGCGGGCAGGTGTGGGCTTGCTTATAGCCCCCCAGCTTAGCCGCCATGTGTTGGAGTTCACCCCAGTGAACGAGAGGGTCACCTCTCTGCGCCTTCAGGTTGGAGGGAGGACTCTCGCTGTTGTCTGTGCCTATGGGCCGAATAGCAGTGCAGAGTACCCGGCCTTCTTGGAGTCCCTGGGAGGGGTACTGGATAGTGCTCCGACTGGGGACTCCACTGTTCTACTGGGGGACTTCAACACTCACGTGGGCGACGACGGTGATACCTGGAGTGGGGTGATTGGGAGGAACGGCCTCCCCGATCTGAACCCGAGTGGTGTTCTGTTATTGGACTTCTGTGCTAGTCACAGTTTGTCCATAACAAACACCATGTTCAAGCATAGGGGTGTCCATAAGTGCACGTGGCACCAGGACACCCTATGCCGGAGGTCAATGATCGACTTTGTTGTTGTTTCATCTGATCTCCGGCTGTATGTCTTGGACACTCGGGTGAAGAGAGGGGCTGAGCTGTCAACTGATCACCACCTGGTGGTGAGTTGGATCCGCTGGCGGAGGGGGAAGCTGGACAGACCTGGCAGGTCCAAACGTATTGTGCGGGTCTGTTGGGAACGTCTGGCTGAACCCCCTGTTAGGGAGGTCTTCAACTCCCACCTCCGGGACAGCTTCTCTCAGCTTCCGAGGGAGGTGGGGGACATTGAGTCCGAATGGACCATGCTCTCGTCCTCCATTGTCGATGCAGCTGTTCGGAGCTGTGGCTGCAAGGTCTCTGGTGCTTGTCGTGGCGGCAATCCCAGAACCCGGTGGTGGACACCGGAAGTAAGGGATGCCGTCAAGCTGATGAAGGAGTCCTACAGGTCCATGTTGGCCTGTGGGACTCCTGAAGCAGCTGACGGGTACCGGCAGGCCAGGCGTGCCACAGCTCGGGCAGTGGCGGTGGCAAAAACTCGGAGCTGGGAGGAGTTCGGGGAGGCCATGGAGGAGGATTATCGGTCGGCCTCGAAGAAATTCTGGCAAACCGTCCGGCGCCTCAGGAGGGGGAAGCAGTACTCTGCCGACACTGTTTACAGTGCAGGTGGGGAGCTGCTGACGTCGACTGGGGATATTGTCGGGCGGTGGAAGGAATACTTCGAGGGCCTCCTCAATCCCGTCGTCACATCTTCCGCTGAGGAAGCAGAGGCTGAGGACCCAGAGGTGGACTCGTCCATCACCCAAGCTGAGGTCACTGAGGTGGTTTGTAAGCTCCTCAGTGGCAGGACAGCGGGGGTGGATGAGATCCGCCCTGAGTATCTCAAATCTCTGGATGTTGTGGGGCTGGTCCTGGGTGGTGGTCCCTCTTTATAAGAAGGGGGACCGGAGGGTGTGTTCCAACTACAGGGGGATCACATTTCTCAGCCTACCCAGGAAGGTCTACGCCAGGGTGCTGGAGAGGAGGGTTCGGCCGATAGTCGAACCTCGGATTCAGGAGGAACCCTTTGCTAAGGGCTGTTCGGTCCCTGTACGACCGGAGCAGGAGCTTGGTTCGCATTGCCGGCAATAAGTCAGACCTGTTCCCGGTGCATGTTGGACTCCAGCAGGGCTGCCCTTTATCACCGGTTCTGTTCATAATCTTTATGGACAGAATTTCTAGGAGCAGCCGGGGGCCGGAGGGAGTCCTGTTTGGGAGCCACAGGATTTCATCGCTGCTTTTTGCGGATGATGTTGTCCTGTTGGCCCCATCGATGCAGGACCTTCAGCAGGCACTGGGGCGGTTTGCAGCTGAGTGTGAAGCGGCGGGGATGAGAATCAGCACCTCCAAGTCCGAGGCCATGGTTCTCGACCAGAAAAAGGTGGCATGCCCTCTCCGGGTTGGTGGAGAAGTCCTGCCTCAAGTGGAGGAGTTCAAGCATCTCCGGGTCTTGTTCACGAGTGAGAGAAGGATGGAGCGTGAGATTGACAGGCGGATCAGTGCAGCCTCCGCAGTGATGCAGTCGGTGTACCGGTCCGTCGTGGTGAAGAAGGAGCTGAGCCGAAAGGCGAAGCTCTCGATTTACCAGTCAATCTACGTTCCTACCGTCACCTATGGTCATGAGCTTTGGGTAATGACCGAAAGGACAAGATCGCGGATACAAGCAGCCGAAATGAGTTTCCTTCGCAGGGTGGCCGGGCGCTCCCTTAGAGATAGGGTGAGGAGCTCGGTCACTCGGGAGGAGCTCGGAGTAGAGCCGCTGCTCCTCCGCATCGAGAGGAACCAGTTGAGGTGGCTCGGGCATCTGTTTCGGATGCCCCCTGGACGCCTCCCTGGGGAGGTGTTCCGGGCATGCCCCACCAGGAAGAGGCCCCGGGGAAGACCCAGGACAGGCTGGAGGGACTATGTCTCTCGGCTGGCCTGGGAACGCCTTGGGGTTCCTCCTGAGGAGCTGGCGGAAGTGTCTGGGGAGAGGGAAGTCTGGGCATCTCTGCTTAGACTGCTGCCCCCGCGACCCGGCCCCGGATAAGCGGCAGAAGATGGATGGATGGATGGACAATCTGCTGATTCTGGGCTCAGATCAGCAGGATCTCCTTGTTCCTGAATCCCATGTCAGAGTAGAATCTGCTGAGGGGATCAGCTGCAGGCCTGAGACACGGCCAGCAGGGGGCAGCACAGGTGGAGCTGCCGACAGAGGAGAAGAGAAAATATTTTTACTATTTTTTTGTGGTAAATTTGTGACTTTAATCTAAAATATTCCAAACGCCTCTGGGTCCATATTTTTTTTCCCTTCATGGCCCTAACATGATGCCGTACATGTACATTTCTTTAGTGCATGCACATGATCGCAATGTGAAACCAAAACTAAGTGGATCAAATGTAAAACAGGAGAGAAGACGCGAGTCTGGCTCTGAAGCTCGAGCTGCACAAATCAGCCTGACTCGATAAAGCTTTGAATTATCTGTCATCTGCTGAGAGGAGGATCAAGGAGGGAGGAGGGCAGGGTGTGTGTGTGTGTGTGTATGTGTGTGTGTGTGTGTGTGTGTGTGTGTGTGTGTGTGTGTGTGTGTGTGTGAAACTGGGAATAAGCAGATATGGATCCAAACTCAGAGCTAACAGATGGCGTCTTCCTCCAGCTCCCAGCATGCCCTGCTGCTCTCTGAGCAGATCTGTGGTGTTTTCCAGCGAGGACCCGCCGAGGCTCCGGCCCTCAGGCGGCACAGATCTTCAGCAGCTACAAGCCGTTCACTTTTCTCAGCTCAGTCTGCAACGCATCATCCACCAAACTACACGTCTTTACCTTTTTGTTGTTTGGAAAATGTAAACTTGATAACCCCGGCCTGAGCCGCTGCAGTGAAACATGACGGTGCATTAGGAGGAAAAAGTCTGAATCTCATGAATTTACAAGAAAAAAAACTCATTTTCGCTGAGATTAAAGGTACATTTATGGAAAAAACTAAAACATTCCGAGATTATCAAACCAGAATATGCTGGAAAAAACTTTATATTCTCAGAATTTTCAAGTTTTTTTCTCCTAAATTTACAACTTTAATCTCAGAATTCCTCAAACACAACTGTTTGTTTTCTGGTTTTACTCTCTGGTGGCTCACTTCCACTCACTTCTGTCTTTTATGATTTGATCTCGCACTCTAAACCATTTATTTACTTTTTAACTCCCTACTTTACTTTTCACTTTACTCTTCTTATTCCTCCTTTGACTATGTGAAGATTTATGACGGTGTTTCCTCAGCTCCTATTCTGTCTGTCTGTCTGTCTGTCTGTTTCTGAGGGGGTGGACTGTTGTTTTATTGTTTTGCTGTGTGAAGCTCTTTGTGTTCCACGTGTTTGTATGAAAAGTGCTATATAAATTAAGTCTGATTGATTGGTTGATTGATGAGCCTGATATTTCCCAGCAGGCTGATATCAGATGCAGGCATCAGGCCGCTCAGCTGCTCGGCTCGCTAATCACACCATCAGTCTGCATCAGGAGCCTGGTTTCCACTGCAGTGTGTGTGTGTGTGTGTGTGTGTGTGTGTGTGTGTGTGTGTGTGTGTGTGTGTGCTCGGGGGTCTGTCTTGACTCAGCGGCCTGGTGAGGAGAGCTAATGAAGTTACCAAGCTCCAGGACAGATGTTGTTTGTGAGCGGCTCACAGGGAGGAGAACCCTGGGAGCCGGACGGAACATGGCGAATCCACACGGAAACAGGAAGCAGGTCACATGGACGGACAGGTAAGAAGCTCCGCCCACGGGCTCCGACGTTTCCAGGCTCCCCATTTACTGTCTGTGGCAGCAGCTGTGCAATGCATTCTGGGAGTGCTGTGTTCTGTTTCCAGAGACGGGGCGTCACGTTGGCGTCTCATTTGCATAAAGTTGAGGTCTCGGCCACTTTATGCAAATGAGGTGCGTCCCGTGCGAGTCACCGCCTCCGGAGACTCCTGAGCAGCTTTCAAACAAACGAGGAGCGACTCAGCAGCTGCAGCGTTTACTTCTCTGAACTGTTTCCATGACAACAGAAGAGCTGCCATGTTGGTCCGCTTTGGAGTCCAGGAGGGGACGGCCCACTGGTGAAGCGCTCGTCCAATCAGGTGCAGCCAGGAAGTGTTTGAAGGGGTTCTTCCAGCACCAGAACCAGTTTCTGCTGTTCCAGGACGGCAGAGAGAGAGCAGAACCATGAGCCGCCTCTCCTCCTGCTGCTGGGCCAGACGCTCTGCAGACCACAGCAGACACCACATCACTTTAAATGTCAA
The DNA here is from genome assembly GCF_902150065.1 of Myripristis murdjan. Lineage (NCBI taxonomy): Eukaryota > Metazoa > Chordata > Actinopteri > Holocentriformes > Holocentridae > Myripristis > Myripristis murdjan. The sequence continues at coordinate 35,891,134 of NC_043983.1, forward strand.
GAACCACCGCTGAAGACCCCCGAGACCCTGAAGACCACTGAGCCCTGAAGACCACCAAGCCCCTGAAGACCACCAAGCCCCTGAAGACCACCGAGCCCCTGAAGACCCCTGAGACCCTGAAGACCCCCGAGCCCCTGAAGACCACCGAGCCCTGCAGACCACCGAGCCCCTGAAGACCACCAAGCCCCTGAAGACCACCGAGCCCCTGAAGACCCCTGAGACCCTGAAGACCCCCGAGCCCCTGAAGACCACCGAGCCCTGCAGACCACCGAGCCCCTGAAGACCACCAAGCCCCTGAAGACCACCGAGCCCCTGAAGACCCCTGAGACCCTGAAGACCACCGAGCCCTGCAGACCACCGAGCCCCTGCAGACCACCGAGCCCCTGAAGACCACCGAGTCCCTGAAGACCACAGCAACCAGTAGCGTTGCCAGTTGCTGAGTTGCTGTGGTTGCTGGTTGCTGAGTTGCTGGTTCCTGAGTTGCTGGTTCCTGAGTTGCTGGTTGCTGGTTCCTGAGTTGCTGGTTGCTGGTTCCTGAGTTGCTGGTTGCTGGTTCCTGAGTTGCTGGTTCCTGAGTTGCTGGTTGCTGGTTCCTGAGTTGCTGGTTGCTGGTTGCTGGTTGCTGGTTGCTGGTTGCTGGTTGCTGCTGCAGCAGTAACAGACTTACGTAACAGCAGCTCCATCCTGCTGCAGATTAAAGCCTGAGCGAATACACTGTGATGGGACTCTGAGAGGATTAGATCACACTTACAGCAACACACACACACACACACACACACACACACACACACATCTGCCTCCTGCATTTCTGACTGCTGACAGCTGACCTACATCTACTGTGTAGCAAAATATACAGCTTTCCTTCCGTGTGCGCATGTTTCTGTGTGTGTGTGTGTGTGTGTGTGTGTGTGTGTGCATGTACCACATGTACGCCTACAACCTGGGATTATGATAAAGTCGTGTTTCCTGAATGTTACAGAGACACGGCCGTGGTTTGCAGTGAATGCAGTGAACAGCCTGTCATGTCTCGGCTCCATGCCCCGCCCACCACCGCCACGCCCACGCCCGTCACCTGGCTGAGGTCAGCCGGGCCGTCACAACCAGAGAGCGCTCGTTTGTCCTGAAAGTGAGAGCGGGGACGGGACCCTGAACGCAGCGGGCAGGCTGTCTTACCGCCACGGCCTCCAGGATCTGTTTGATGACGTGGGCGGCGTCTCTCTCGCTGTAGTAGCCTCGCTCCACAATCCTGAAACACACACACACACCTGTCATCACACACACTCAGCGCTGACAGGGGGCGGGGCCAACAGTAAGGGGGGGCGGCAACAGGAGGGCGGGGCAAACAGGATGGTGAAATATTCACTGACTGTCCCAAGTGCCACCTCATCACTGTTTTTTTTTTTTATTATTACATTTTTTAACATTCGTTTCATTCAAATTTAAAGAAGAAAATTAATTTGATTTCTTTCAGAAACATGGGAAAAAAGATGAGGAGCAAATTAGCAAGAAATGACCTAAAATTAGTAAAAAGTTACAGGAAAATAAAATTACCAAAAAAGTGTATGATATTAATAAAATATTTCAGGAAAATTTTTAATGAAGGTGCAAGAAAGCTTTTCTAAAATCTGTTAATAATATAGCAGTATTCAAATTCATTAATTAATATTCAGTTATTGAATAACATTATTAATTGAGTGAATTATGCAAAAAGAATCAAATGAAAGTCTGAGCTGTGGTTTCATGCAGCAGTCCCCCCGGTCTCACCTG
>NC_043983.1:35897900-35960400 GCF_902150065.1 Myripristis murdjan
GGACACGGAGCCGGGCCGGATCAGCAGCGGATCAGAACCAGATCAGGAGTCCAGATCAGATCTTCCAGTAAATCCAGACTAAAGGAGCAGATCCTGGTCCTGCTGGGCTGTGATCCAGACTGGCAGCAGGTTTGGGATTCGCCTGGTTTCTTAACTCTGATTTCAGAGCCTGGACATGAGGACTGTTTATCTCAGGAGGCAAGGAGGAGAACAACAACAACAACAACAACGGAAAAATATTCCTGATGCTGCACTCAAACAGAAACCATCCAGTCTGGTCCAGCCTACAGTCCAGATCCGGGATCCAGGCCGGGATGAGGACGGATCAGGTCCAGATGTGTCGCAGCTTCCATCAGGCCTACAACAGAAAATCAGATGACGGATCCGTTCAGTCCATCACACCGCCCCCCTCCCTCCCGTTACCGCAGCGGCTTGTATTAATAACTCAATATTTCTCCCAGCGCACGAGCCGTCCGTCCGGCTCTCGGCGACCCGCAGCGCCCGGGATCCGCCGCCTCGGCACCGGATCCGGTTCGGGTTCGATGCAGGGGCAGAAGCGTGGCCGGGCTCCGTGCGGCTCTGGCGGCGGGATGTCGGGCTCGGTGTCGGCGGTCTGCTCCGGGCTGGGCTGCTACTGATGTCCCCTGCATCCGCTGCTGTAATCTCAGAGGCCCGCCCTCAGCCAATCAGCTGCCCTCACACACGCGAGCCGCGCTCCCATTGGTCGGCTGGTCGTCAGTCAGAGCAGCGACATGAGGGCTGGGAGCTGAACACATAAGCAGCCTACATCCATAACCTACATACAGACACATACATATTAATGTGCATGTACATCAAAACAGGACCAGAGCAGCACACACACACATACACACACACACACACACACACACACACACACACACACACACACATACACACACACACACTGCTGCTGCTGCTTCCACCGGAGCCTCTGCTCTCAGGATGGATCAAATATAAATATAGATTTAAAAAAAAAAAAAAAAAAAGCCCTGACCAAACTCCTCCCTGGTTTCCTGTGGTTTTTATAGTAACCACAGTTTTAGCAGGTGCAGTAACTGGCCTAAACACAGACTAGCGCTACTGTGGATTTTTAACCCCTTCATTTATTTCTAAAACAAATTAGATTTTTTTTTTTTTTTTTAAATAAAAGAAAACTATAATTAGGTAAATCCTATATTTAAAGAATCAGATGAGTGGAGACAGATCAACGTCAGATTGCTGGTGTTTAAATAAATGAAAGCTCCAGGCTGCGTGTGGCAGGCGTGGGAGGTGTTTTAGGGCCTGAGATTAACTGGTAGAAATATTGCTAAAAAAAAAAAACTGTGGCTCCATCAGTGGAAAAAAGAAAGAAGGAAAAGCATTGTGTTATCATGGTTTTATTGCCGTAGTAAAGCATGGTTAATCACCCTAATGGAGGTGATCATGGAGAGGGATGCAGGGAGGAGGGGTGCACACCTGGGCAGGTGAAGGAGGAGCGGCACGCTCAAAACCATCCAGAGAATGAGAGAGATTTGTTTGTTTGTTTTCAGCTTTTGGTCAGAAAACTTACAAACATCTCTCAAATCATATTTGCATTCCTGTACTGTACACAGTCTGGCACGGACTAAATAATAAAGCAAAACAGTATTAAAATTGTTTAATAAGTAATGTTATTGTAATTATTATTATTTTAAATATGAAGAGGTAAATGTTTGTGAAAGGAAGAAACAAATTGGTTTTTGTCTGACATCAGTTTAAAATCAATAAACACTGCAGGTCAGCGTGAAGCAGCTCACATTCAGAACCATGGACAGCAACCCAGACCGCTCTGTGTGTGTGTGTGTGTGTGTGTGTGTGTGTGTGTGTGTGTGTGTGTGTGTGTGCGTGTGCGTGTGCGTGCGCGTGTGCGTGCGCGTGCGTGTGCGCGTGTGCGCGTGTGTGTGTGTGTGTGTGTGTGTGTGTGTGTGTGCGTGTGTGTGTGCGTGTGTGTGTGTGTGGTAAACACCATGCCAGTAGGATACAAATTTGAGGTAGTTTAATGCATGATGCTGAGATGATGTATTGACAGTCTGGAGGGAGGGGTGAGGGATGGAGGGATGGAGGCAGAGGGTCAGAGGGTCAGGGGGAGGGAAGGGTCAAGGAGGGGTGGAGGAGTGTCATGACTGGCTGATGAGGACCAGATGCCAGAAACAAGAGGAAGTGAGTGGGGTAGCGCCTCTCCTGGGTATTTCATCACTTCAGCTTCACATGGAAGTCTGAGGAGGAAACTCTGAGGAGCTGGTTGTGGATCTGAGGAGGGCCGAGACCCCTGTGTCCATCCCAGAGGTCAGCGTGGACGTCATGGAGGACTACAGGCACCTGGACTGGGCCAGGGACCGTGAAGCCCTCTACAAGAAGGACCGGAGCTGGATCTACTGTCTGAGGCGGCTGAAGTCCTTCAGCGCCAGGAGGTTTGACGGGCCTGTGGCAGTCGGGTTGCTGATGCTCGGGACGATGGAGCCATGAGGGAATGAGAGGACTGTGATGAGTCTCTTCTTCCCAAATATTTCCTCTGAGCAACACCAGTCATACTGAGTCTGGAGGTGGGAAAGGTGGGCTGGGAAATGGGCTGAGCTTGAACCCTCCTTTGACTGCCTTAGCCAGCAGTTTGTGGACTGTTTTGGGCTGGAAGGTGACTGACTGCTGACTGCTGACTGTGGCAGGAGGAACTGGGTAATACCTGCAAACCTCACCTCACCTATTACCTGGAAGCCCGGGGTAAAACCTAGGATGAGGAAGTTAACAAAATGGCAGTCTAGGTAGTTCTTTATAGCAGCAGCTAAGGCATCAATTGATTAATTAATTAATTAAATGATTAATTGGGGTACTGAGATATTAAGAGGTTGAGCTTGATTGGCTCTGCTGAAACAAAGGAGTTGTTGCAGAGCAGGGTATCTTTTTGTTAATATGTAAATATAAATATATAAAAACAGATTTTACAACTGTGAGTGACTGTAACTTGAAAATCCTTGACTGTATTATCCAAAACCAGAAGTATTTGATTATAGTCATATAGGCCCTCTCTCACATCTCCATCAACAGTGTTCAGGCAGATTTCTGATAGATAGATAGATAGATAGATATACTTTATTGATCCCAACCAGGGAAATTCTGGTGTTCCAGCAGCAACAGTAGAAACATACAATAAAGTTAACTAAAAAAAAAAAGAATAAAGGCTAAAAATATACAATAGAGACTATAAAGACTAAAGACTCAAAAAATACAATGAGGGCTAACCTAAGGAAAGTAGATACGAGATGTGAAAATATACATATGGAATGAGTATGACAATATACAGATGGCGCTGAAGTATATGCATGATTGTATATATTGTATAGATAAGGAGAGTTAGTATGAAACCAGGAGACTAAGAACCAAGTGGCAGAACCTGAACGCCCGGGACTGGGACAAGGAACTAACCGCCTTGATTCAGCCTCTTAAGGAATCCACTTCCCCTCCAGTCTGAAAAACAGTGTGAGTGTATATTAACTTAGGCTGCAATATACAGATAATAAATAATAAATAAACAGTTAAGGTGCTGAGTGACGGATAATAAATACACAGTTAAGGTGCTGGGTGATGTACAATAAGTACAGAAACAGTTAAGGTGCTGGTAATGCAGTGTTAAGAACAGAACTATACAGCAGACAGTTGCAAGTCTCTGTCTGACAGATGTGATTTGTTGTACAGTGTGATGGCTTGTGGCAGGAATGATTTCCTGTATCTGTCCCTTCGACAGCGGAGCTGTAACAATCTGTTGGAGAAGGAGCTCCGCTGTCTGTCCAGTGTGTGTGTGTGTGTGTGTGTGTGTGTGGTGGAGAGGGTGGTCAGGGTTATCCATGATGGTTAACAGTTTGTTCAGTGTCCTCCTCTCCACCACAGCCTCCAAAGTGTCCAGTTTGCAGCCGATCACGGAGATGGAGTTATAAGGAAAAACTTGTGAGAATGAGAATTTCTCTCATAAATTTATTTCTGATTTTTTCCCTCAAATTTGTGACTTTAAAATCTCATAATTTTTGTTGATAAATTTCAGACTTTAATCTCGTTAGAAATTCTGATTTTCTTTTTTGTTCCTGGGAATCCCCCGGCTCTGGAAGCTGTGTCCCCCTGGCCCTGACCCGCCGCCGCGCTGCAGGGACTCCGCCGTCCAGCAGGTGGCGGTAATGCGCCCCTAAGTTGGTTCGCCAGCCGCCAGCAAACATCAAGGTGGGAGAAGAAGAAAGCAGAGCTTCCTATTGGCTGGTTCCGTCGCCGCGCCATTGGAGCCTGGAAACAGCGCCAGAAACAAGAGCCGCCGCCGCGCCGCCGGATCTGCGCTTTAAACTGCGGCTCGGCTCGCACTTTAGTTTGATTCACACTTTAGTTTGATTCACACTTTAGTTTGATTCACACTTTCATTCGGTTCACACTTCGGTTTGATTAACTTTCCTCTCGGTGTAAGTGCTAATGCTTTGAACGCTAAGCTAGCTGCGACCTGACAACAAGCTAGCCGGGGAGCTAGCCGGGGAGCTAGCCGGCGGCAGCCTCGCCCTCCCGGCGTGTCGGTGTGTGAATGCCCGGCTGAGCGGAGATGAGCTGCCCGGTGAGGCTGGAGGAGCTGCCGGGCCCGGTGCTGCTGGAGGTTTTCACCCCGGAGAATGTGCGAGTCAGGTGGGTGACGGTTTCCCCCAAAGCCTCTTTAACCCAAACAGAACCAACAGGAGAAACATCTGTTTGTCTACAGCAGACAGGCACCAGGTTACAGCCAGCTATAAACAAAATAAACGAATAAAAACACTAAAAACGAATAAATGAGTAAGTAAACAGGGTTGTCTGCCAGTTTAAATCCCTCAGTTAAACATCCGTCCTCTTCATCACTTCACAATAGAGAAGTAGTGACATGTGTCCTTATGAAATATGGAGAAAGTTGTTGAATTTTCATGAATCTAATTTTATGTAAAAAAAAAAAAAAAAAAGAAATCTCAAGAACAATAAATGAATTAATTGCTTAGTCATGTGATCCATTTTTCCTGAATGAATCCAATTTTCCATTTTCGTTTGTTAACTTTGAAAAACTTCCCTGCAGTATCCTTCATTACAGCCTTCTGAATCTGTAAATATAACCAACATAAAAAATATTCACTATCTGCAATCATTATAATAATTGACCAAAATGGAATTGTATATAGTGTATAGGTAATCACTTGAATACAGAACCCTGATTGGAAAATGCAGTCTGCTTCTGTAAATGGGAATATTTCAAATGTGCCATCTTTGTCTTGGCGTCAGCTGTGTTCAGTGTTGGTCGGCAGCGGTGGGTATCGTAGTCCAAAGCTGTGACTTGAAAAGGGTTTCCCTTCATGTTGTGGGGCCTCAGAGCTCATAGCTGGAGAAATAACAGCAACATGAAGAACAGAAGTGCCGCGTGATGCAGTCACTTCCCCCTGTAGGGCGTTCTACAGTGTCCTAACCTGCTGGCCTTTCCTCAGCACACTCACCAGAATAGATCAAGTGTAGCACAGCTGGCAGGTCAGGACCAGGCGTGCCCAGGCCCATGTGTAAGTCACTCCGTTTGGAGGTCTGTGTGTATCGCGTAGGGCCGATAACCATGCTTTCAGATTCATAATCCATGGCCCCCGATTACAAATCCATGCCCACAGATTTGTACACCGTGGCCTCGGATTACCAACCTGTGCCCAAGTTGTTTGAGTGCGTGGACTGCAAACCAGAGGGCACAGTTTACGGATCCGTGGGCAGGGATTTGTAGCGCCAGGCCAAACACAGTATGGATTTACACATGGGGCCTTTTTCCTCAGCTGAAATCAGATGTTTTTCAACAGTGACAAAATGGTAACTTGGGCTAGTTGTGCTGCTAACTCTGCTCATGGCCACGCTCTAGCTAAAGCAGGCACACACCACATAGCATTTACATCAGCAGGTACATTACCTGTGCAGCAGGAAACAGGCGACACTGTGAAAATGTCCATGAGTGATTTCCACACTGAGTCCAGGCCACCGGTGTTTTGTCGTCATCTGTTCCAATCCATTTTGTTCATGTTTTCACATCTTTGTTGATGAAGATTCACCCCCTTACTCTTAGTTGTACTAAATAATAACTATGATAACATGGTAACATGGTATTCTAGATGTGTTACCCATGTTACCTATGGTGATGTGGGTAACACATTTACATGTGGCGATTCTATTGTTCATCGTTACAGCCCTTATCTGAATATAAACACAAAAAACAAGGTAGGAAGGTGTTGGGAACAATTCAGTTTGTCTTTTACTAGAGCTGGGCAATGCATGGCTATCATATCATTATCTAGATATGAACAGGAGAGATATTAATATATCAGTAGGCAACGATATGGATGATATCAAATGTAGGGTTAGGGTCTAGCCTGCGACACTGCTCGGTCTGTTCTGAACAATAAAATACTTTGAAGTCACTGCATTTTCTACATGCAGTTGGTGTTATTATGCTGTTTTAGAATGTCTAATTTTCACTGTTGTTACACTTAAAATTTCGAATAAGCGTAAACCCATAGTCGTATAGCGTATATCTATCCAGATATTTGGCTGTCGAGGCATGACGTTTTGTCCAGATGGTGCAGCATTATGGGTTACATAAATATCCCTCATAATCTCAGTGATCTTGTCATTTGGGCGGTTCGGCTGTAACCAGTTGTCTAGTTTTCTTACTTGCAGACAGAATTATTTTGAACAGCTGTTTATGTCTGGCTGTAAATGTTTGCTCCTGCAGAGGCTCGGGGAACGCTCCGACCACGCTGACCTTCCCCAAGTCCAGATCAGCGCTGTGGGACCCGGAGCCGACCGGCGACAGGCTCACCCTGCACCTGTGCTGCCGCAGGTAGAGCCGCAGCCTCACCCTGTGTGTGTGTGTGTGTGTGTGTGTGTGTGTTTCTCACAGTTATGTCACACTTGGTATGTTTAAGTAAAGGCCTAAGGAGTCTGTTGGTGTCACGCTGGGCTGTCAGCACGGCAGGTAGACATCACTGCAGAGTTTTGGTGAGGGATCAGGGTTGATTCAGTAAAGGAGGCGGAATCTGCTAACTTACCTGTCAGTTCAGTCCCAGCAGACTGCTGCCTCCCGCTCACACACACCTGGAGGCTCTGCAGAGATCATCTGTTTTGTGAGACTTCTTGCACGTATTGGTTTGCATAAAAACTTTCCAGCTAAAGTTTTGCCTCTTCCTGCGCCCTGGGTTGAAAACGAACCTTGACTGGATGTTTGGGTGCGCTTGTTTTTGACTCCAGAATGCCTCAGTGTGCTGTGGAGATAATGAGTTCTTCGGTTCAATGTAGAGTCACAATACCAGAAATTCAGTAGTCAGTACCAACACCAGGGAATCTCCACAATTGTCTATACCAGTTCGACACCACAGTTTAAAAAAGTAAGAAAACAACAAAAATCCCATTAACTTCAATAAACACTCCTTTATTATTAAAATCTGTTGAGCACTCAGTTAGTAAAGCCTGGAAGTACACAGCAGTGCCAGCTCTCAAATTAAAATAAGGTATGGTTTATTTCAGGGAAAGATAACATGACAGCTCCTGGGATCGGCTGTAACTTAACATGAATCAGGAGTCACTGGGCTTCAGGTCTCTGAATGAACGGGGCCACCTGTCTTTCAGGTGCTTCACTAAGCTGGAAGTGTTTCCTCCTTTCATCTGGAGACTGATGGCACCGTTTGCATATCAGGTTTTGCAAGCATGTGTACCATTCAATATCACCGAAATATTAGAGAATAGCGTAGTGAGTCCTCCTGCGGCGATGCGTTTAATGGCCTCACAGACCGCCGTCCTCCTGCGGTGATGCGTTTAATGACCTCACAGGCCGCCGTCCTCCTGCGGTGATGCGTTTAATGGCCTCACAGACCGCCGTCCTCCTGCGGTGATGCATTTAATGACCTCACAGACCGCTGTCCTCCTGCGATGATGCGTTTAATGACCTCACAGACCGCTGTCCTTCTGCGATGATGCGTTTAATGACCTCACAGACCGCCGTCCTCCTCCTCCCAAAGAAATAATTCCATGAATATTTAGTAGAGCCCCCTTTTGCTGCAGTAACACTGTAGACGCCTCCTATAGCCACAGACAGTCCCTGAAGTCTGGCAGGTGGTATTTTGGGTCATTCCTCCATACAAAACACCTCCAGTTCAGTCAGGTTTCTTGGCTTCCTTGTGTAGACAGCCTGCTTCAAATCAATTCATACATTTTCAATGATGTTCAGGTCTGGAGACTGGGATGGCCATTCCAGAACATTGTACTTGTGCTTCTGCATGAATTCCTTGGTGGATTTTGAACAGTGCTCAGGATCATTGTCCTGCTGAAAAATAAAGTCCTGGCATGGCTTCAGCTTTGTGACCGGCTCTTGAACATTCTTGTCAAGAATCTGCTGACACTGAGAGGAATTCATGTGGCCCTCAGCTTTAACAAGGTTTCCAGTACCTGTGCTAGCCACTCAGCCCCATAACATGATGGACCCTCCACCAAATTTCACAGCAGGCAATAAGTTCTTCTTATGGAATTCAGTGTGTTTTTTTCACCATGCATACCTCCTCTTGTTCTGACCAAATAACTCTGTCTTAGTCTCATCTGACCTCAGGATTTTTTTCCAAAATGCGTCTTGCTTGTCCAGATGTGCTTTTGCATACCTCATGTGACTCTTCTTGTGACAAACACTCAGGAAAGGCTTTTTGCACAATGAGCTTTTCCTGGTGCAAAGTACACTGGATCAGCAGCCAGATGTTCTTGTAGTTCTCTGGAGGTGGCCTGTGGCTTGTCTGTGACCATTCTAACATCCTTCGCCTGTGCCTTTCCTGTATTTTTTTTCGGCCTGCCACATCTTTCCTTCACAAGGACTGTTCCTGTGGCCTTCCATTTCTGCACTACATTTCTGACTGTGGAGACAGACAGTCCAAACCTTCCACATAATTTCTTGTACCCTTCTCCTAATTCTTAATAATGAATTATCTTAGTTTTTAGGTCAGCTGAGGGTTGTTTAGAGGCCCCCATGTTGCCACTCTCTAAGAAAGAACCTAAGACAAGCACATCCAGAAATGACCTATGTTAAACAGGCTTTTTCATGATTGGCTCCACCTGTCTTTGTAACTGAAGGTCTAACGAGCTAATCAAAGCACTTTTGTGCTGCAACCTGTGAGCTATAAATCCCTACAGGTCTTGAAATGAATGCGATTAAAAGGGTGCCCAAACTTTTGTTCATCACATTTTTTACATTTTATTTTATTATAATAAAAGAATGTAATGTTACTCTAAGAATTTCATTCTGGAAAACACTCAAATGTGTACATCTCTGTAGGACAACAAATCTTGTTGCTGTGATCTTCTCTTATAAAGGTAGAGCAAATTATCATGAAATCTCAGAGGGGTGCCCAAACCTTTTCATACCACTGTATTTCAGAACTGTGTGTGTGTGTGTGTGTGCAGGAATCCCCGGGTGCTGCTGCTGGAGAAGGCTCTGCGTCTGGCCCAGCGTCACGCCCGGCAGAGCGACACGCCGCGCCTCAGCTGTTTCTTCCTGGGCTCGGTTGCCGTGGACGCAGGTCAGAGTCTGTCGGCCGCCACACACACACACACTGACACACACACACACCGTCTGGAGATTAGCATCACACTGTTTCATGACGGGGAAAAAGCTTCAAAAGGTTGAGACTCAGTGTCTGAAAGCTTGAAATCTGCTAAAAAAAGATTTTGCAAGATTGAAACTAAGTGCTGAAGGCTTGTATAACATTTTGATAATATGAAAAAACATCAAATCCATTGATTGTGCATGTTCTCCAGGTGTATTAGTTTGTTTCCAGGTTTGAGACCTTGTAAACAGAAATATGGAAACTGGTGCACACATGTTGGAAAATGTTTGGAAAGCTTGAAACATGAGTTTGGTAAGAGCGAGCCTTTAATTTGAAACTCCGGTGGCTGGAGTTTAGCTCGTGTGGTGCACACTGTTCTCTCACAGCTCTTTTTACGACACACCCACCTGAGCGCCTCACAGTTTGCCACCATGTGGGAAGGTTCCCGTCACCAGGTGCTCCCTCAGTCTGACATCACTCTGTTACTCGTGACGTGATTTGAAATGATTTGCTCGACTCTTTTCCGTCTTTATTGCAAATTCAGCAGAGCAGCAAGGCGAGTGTGTTTGTAGAGCAGCACTCACACACACACACACACACACACACAGGGAGCTGTCAGAGTGCTTCATAGGCATGGAAATACAGGAACCAAAAAACAAAAACATGAAAAGTTTCAAATCAGGAAAATCAGGAAAATTGAATTGATTATTTTAATTTAGGATTAAAGGTGGTATCTGTGTTTTCCTGGTGAAGCTGCAGCAGACAGTAACGTCTGAAGGCCTGAGTCGGGCCCTTCAGGACGAGCCACTGCTGTTTCCAGGTGTGTGAATCCAGAACGGGCCCCATGTGGTTTTCGTGGCTCAGGGAGAGAACGGTTCAGGTTTTGGTTTTGACTCGGTTCCTGTGTCCTGCCGGTGCCCAGATGAGGAGGGCGTCACCGTGACCCTGGACCGCTTCGACCCGGGACGCCAGCCGCCCGGGGCTGCTGGGAAGGTTCCCTCCACTCGGGTGCCGGGAGACGTCGTGGTTCCCGTGCTGTTGGTGGCTCAGAGGGAGGCGGAGCCAGATGCTGCCGTCCAATCAGCAGCAGACCTGCGGACGTCCTTCAAGGTACGCGTGACACGAGCGTGATGTCGCCGCGGGTCAGAGGTCAGCCTGCTGAGTGTCAGGCTTTCAGCGAGGCATTGACCGATAATGATCGATTATTAGAAACACCAGTAACAGTTATTTAGGCCCCATGCTCATTTATAATAAATTTGAAAATCACAGCATCCAAATATACAAAATGAGAAACACCAACTGTTTTCTATAACAAACAAAAGAACAGTTTAATCAGCATGAATTTATAACTGAATAATCTGCCAACATGAAGTAGGACTGGAACTCTGTTGGCCTGACAGACGGGCTCTGTGCTGCCGAGGCAGACGCCACGTAGAGCCACATCCACATCCACATCCACAGCCACATCCACATCCACAGCCACAGCCACATCCACATCTACAGCCACATCTACAACCACAGCCACAGCCACATCCACATCTACAGCCACATCTACAGCCAGAGCACATCCACAGCCACATCCACATCCACATCCATATCCACATCCACATCCACATCCAGAGCACAGCCACATCCACAACACATCCACAGCCACATCCACAGCCACATCCACAGCCACAGCCACAGCCACAGCCACAGCCGCATCCACATCCACATCCACAGCCGCATCCACATCCACATCCAGAGCCACAGCCACATCCACATCCACATCCAGAGCCACAGCCACAGCCACAGCCACAGCCACAGCCGCATCCACAGCCGCAGCCGCATCCACAGCCGCAGCCGCATCCACATCCAGAGCCACAGCCACATCCACATCCAGAGCCGCAGCCGCATCCACATCCACATCCACATCCACAGCCACAGCCGCATCCACAGCCACATCCACAGCCACATCCAGAGCCACAGCCACAGCCACAGCCGCATCCACATCCACAGCCACAGCCACAGCCGCATCCACAGCCGCATCCACATCCACATCCAGAGCCACATCCACAGCCACATCCAGAGCCACATCCACATCCACATCCAGAGCCACATCCAGAGCCACATCCACAGCCACAGCCACATCCACAGCCACATCCAGAGCCACATCCACATCCAGATCCACAGCCACATCCACATCCACAGCCACAGCCACATCCAGAGCCACAGCCGCATCCACATCCACATCCAGAGCCACAGCCACAGCCACATCCACATCCACATCCACATCCACAGCCGCATCCACAGCCGCATCCACATCCAGAGCCGCATCCACAGCCGCATCCACATCCACATCCAGAGCCACATCCACATCCACATCCAGAGCCACATCCACAGCCACATCCAGAGCCACATCCAGAGCCACATCCACAGCCACATCCAGAGCCACAGCCGCATCCACATCCACATCCACAGCCACATCCACAGCCGCATCCACAGCCACAGCCGCATCCACAGCCACAGCCGCATCCACATCCACAGCCACATCCACATCCACATCCAGAGCCACATCCACATCCACATCCAGAGCCACATCCACATCCACATCCACAGCCGCATCCACAGCCACAGCCGCATCCACAGCCACAGCCGCATCCACATCCACATCCACAGCCACATCCACAGCCACATCCAGAGCCACATCCAGAGCCACATCCACATCCACATCCAGAGCCACATCCACATCCAGAGCCACATCCAGAGCCACATCCACAGCCACATCCACATCCACAGCCACAGCCGCATCCACATCCACAGCCACAGCCGCATCCACATCCACAGCCACAGCCACATCCACAGCCACATCCACATCCACATCCAGAGCCACATCCACATCCAGAGCCACATCCACAGCCACATCCACAGCCGCATCCACATCCACATCCACAGCCACAGCCACAGCCGCATCCGCAGCCACATCCACAGCCACATCCAGAGCCACAGCCGCATCCACATCCACATCCACAGCCACAGCCGCATCCACAGCCGCATCCACATCCACATCCAGAGCCACATCCACAGCCACATCCAGAGCCACATCCACATCCACATCCAGAGCCACATCCACATCCACATCCAGAGCCACAGCCGCATCCACAGCCGCAGCCGCATCCACAGCCACAGCCGCATCCACATCCAGAGCCACATCCACATCCACATCCAGAGCCGCAGCCGCATCCACATCCACAGCCACAGCCGCATCCACAGCCACATCCACAGCCACATCCAGAGCCACAGCCACAGCCGCATCCACATCCACATCCACAGCCACAGCCGCATCCACAGCCGCATCCACATCCACATCCAGAGCCACATCCACAGCCACATCCAGAGCCACATCCACATCCAGATCCACAGCCACATCCACATCCACAGCCACAGCCACATCCAGAGCCACAGCCGCATCCACATCCACATCCAGAGCCACAGCCACAGCCACAGCCACATCCACATCCACATCCACATCCACAGCCGCATCCACAGCCACAGCCGCATCCACAGCCACATCCACATCCAGAGCCGCATCCACAGCCACAGCCGCATCCACATCCACATCCAGAGCCACATCCACATCCAGAGCCACATCCACAGCCACATCCAGAGCCACATCCACATCCACATCCAGAGCCACATCCACAGCCACAGCCACAGCCACATCCAGAGCCACATCCACATCCAGAGCCACATCCACAGCCACATCCAGAGCCACATCCACATCCACATCCACAGCCGCATCCACATCCACATCCACAGCCGCATCCACAGCCACAGCCGCATCCACAGCCACAGCCGCATCCACAGCCACAGCCGCATCCACATCCACAGCCACATCCACATCCAGAGCCACAGCCGCATCCACAGCCACAGCCACATCCACATCCAGAGCCACATCCACAGCCACAGCCACAGCCGCATCCGCAGCCACATCCACAGCCACATCCAGAGCCGCATCCACATCCACAGCCACAGCCGCATCCACATCCACATCCAGAGCCACATCCACAGCCACATCCAGAGCCACATCCACATCCACATCCAGAGCCACATCCAGAGCCACATCCACAGCCACAGCCACATCCACAGCCACATCCAGAGCCACATCCAGAGCCACATCCACATCCACAGCCACATCCAGAGCCACATCCACATCCAGATCCACATCCACATCCACAGCCACAGCCACAGTCACAGCCACATCCAGAGCCACAGCCGCATCCACATCCACATCCAGAGCCACAGCCACATCCACATCCACATCCACATCCACAGCCGCATCCACAGCCACAGCCGCATCCACAGCCGCATCCACATCCAGAGCCGCATCCACAGCCACAGCCGCATCCACATCCACATCCAGAGCCACATCCACATCCACATCCAGAGCCACATCCAGAGCCACATCCACATCCACATCCAGAGCCACATCCACAGCCACAGCCACAGCCACAGCCACATCCACATCCAGAGCCACATCCAGAGCCACATCCAGAGCCACATCCAGAGCCACATCCACAGCCACATCCACATCCACAGCCGCATCCACATCCACATCCACAGCCGCATCCACAGCCACAGCCGCATCCACAGCCGCATCCACAGCCACATCCACAGCCACATCCACATCCACAGCCGCATCCACAGCCACAGCCACATCCACATCCAGAGCCACAGCCACAGCCGCATCCGCAGCCACATCCACAGCCACATCCAGAGCCACAGCCGCATCCACATCCACATCCACAGCCACAGCCGCATCCACAGCCACAGCCCCATCCACAGCCACAGCCGCATCCACATCCACATCCACAGCCACAGCCACATCCACATCCACATCCACAGCCGCATCCACAGCCACAGCCCCATCCACAGCCACAGCCGCATCCACATCCACATCCACATCCACAGCCACAGCCACATCCACATCCACATCCAGAGCCACATCCAGAGCCACATCCACATCCACATCCAGAGCCACATCCACATCCAGAGCCACATCCAGAGCCACATCCAGAGCCACATCCACAGCCACATCCACAGCCACATCCACAGCCACAGCCACAGCCACAGCCACATCCAGAGCCACATCCAGAGCACACAGCTGAAAACAAACAAACAAACAAACAACTAATGTCTGTCTCTCTCTCTCTCTGTCTCTCTCTCTCTCTCTCTCTCTCTCTCTCTGTCTCTCTCTCTCTGTCTGTCTCTCAGGTGTTGCAGCAGTGTGTGAGCAGCAGACAGGTGCTCCTGGACATCAGTCAGCTGTTGGAGGTCAGAGGTCGTGTGAGCTGGCGGCAGCAGTTGGACTCGGTTGGTTTTGGCGTGATGTGGTCGGCCGTGTGTCCGGCGCTCGCTCTGGAGGCGGAGCCTGTGCGCTCTCTTCCTGTCATCCCTACGGCGTTGCTGCGCAGCCTGACCGGCCTGTCGGGCCGCGCCCAGCCGCTCGCCGCCACCCGCCACAGAGGGTAGGCTGCCATGTTGGCTCCACAGCCGCTTCATCCTGCTGAGCCGTGACCTTTAACCCCGAGCAGCCAGCTGCTATACCTGTCTGTCTGTCTAGCTATATGTCTAGATCTATGTCTGTATACACAGATATAGATATGTATGATGTATTTATATGTATATTGTGTGTGTGTGTGTGTGTGTGTGTGTGTGTGTGTGTGTGTGTGTGTGTGTGTGTTTGTTATGTCTTTTGGGCTCATTGACTTTCTTGCAATTTTTGGTCAATTTCTTGCTAATTTGCTAATCACCTTTTCCCCCTTGTGCTCTAGAGAGAAATCACATGAATTTGCTCTGGTTTCAAAGGGTTATTAAGGATCATTAAGTTCATTTCTTTTTAATAATAATGTGTGTGGTTTCATATGTGAGCGAAATATAGAATTTAACTTGGTCACAGTTCAGCTTTTTTTTTTTTTTTCGGAGCCCGCTGGTCCTCGTCTTCCCGTCATATCAGATCAGAATGGCAGCCCTGATCCTTAACCAGCTCAATGCCTGATGATTTATTGATTTTCAATATTATAATTGGTTGTTTTTTGCTGAATTGATGTCCGTGTGTGTGCAGCTTCCTGTCCATGGATGCGAGCAGGAAGCTGCTGCTGCTGCTGGAGTCGGACCCGAAGGCCTGCAGCCTGCCGCTGGTCGGGGTGTAAGTGTCGCACTCGCCGCTTCCTGTCGCTCTGCCGCCCGCCGGCTCTGGTGCTAACTTCCTGTTGTTCTCCCTGTCCCGTGGCAGCTGGCTGAGCGGAGTCACGCACGTCTCCAACCCTCAGGTGTGGGCCTGGTGTCTGAGGTTCCTGTTCAGCTCCGCCCTCCAGGACAGGTGAGGGAGAACGCCGCAGCCCGATGGTTAACCCCTTTCTGATTCTGATTCTGAATTTACACAGTGACATCCACTGGACGTCGCTGTGTAAAATGACCTCTAGTGACCTCTAGGAGAATCCCAGCCTCATCAAACTTTACAGACACAAACTAGAGAGCGAGGCCGTTCAGAGGAGCTCTGCTTCTCCAGCTGGACTGACAGTGAGGGCCACTTTCTGACACATTTACACAACACAACATCCAATCACAGGAGAAACACAATGCTTACAGAAATCTGTGAAGGTCAAAGGTTTTTGAGTCCAGATCCCAGCCTGAGTGTTCCTGTGCTGTTCCTCAGGGTCTCTGTGTCCTCATGTGGTGGTTTGGGGGATTTTTCACCATTTTATTAATTCTCCAGCAGCCAAAAAGAATTACATTTTCTACCAAATCTGTGCAACAAATGAAATCAACTCAAAAACAACTTATGACCCATAACTGAACATGGGAATGGCTTCATATACTGACATCATAATGTTCTAACCTTATTCACTCTAAATCTATAACAAATAACCAAAACACGGTGTTTATTCCACATTTATGATGAGAAGAACTCGACACACAGAGCCGAGCTGCAGCTCAGATTAATCTGCAGGTTCCGGCTTTCAGATGATGCTCACCTCTATTTGGCTTCTACTGTTGACCTTTGACACACACACACACACACACACAACACACACACACACACACAGGTTTGAAGGTTTTGTAGGTTGTAATGTAATGGATGTGTTTGTCCTTCCCTCTGCCTCCTTCACTGTAAAAGCAATTTTAAAAACTTCCTCTTACCAGCTGCCAGCTGTCTCTCCTAAGCAGAGACGCATGCAGCTGGTTCCCATGGCAACGTCTTTGATGGAGTGAACACAGTCTATGTGAGGAGGCAGGTGGGTTCACCTGGACGCAGACATGATGAGGTGTTGTGCCGCAGGGTTCTGTCGGAGAGCGGCTGCTTCCTGCTGGTTCTGTTCAGCCTGACTCAGAGAGCGGCTCAGTTCTTCCAGTGTCGATCGCCCGGAGGAGCAGGAGCAGGAGGAGCAGGAGGAGCAGGAGGAGGCGGAGCAGGAGGCGGAGCCCGGCCGCAGCTCCGCTACCAGCTGCTGAGCGGCCGCCAGTCCGCCTCGCTCTACCAGGTACTCCCAGGTCTCCCCTCTGACTCACTTTCTGAGCTGCAGCATCAGCAGGTGTTGAGTGTGAATCGTGTGAATCGTAAATCGTGAGTTGGTAGGAACTTTATTGTAACATTATACAAAATATAGAAAGAAATAGAATACTGCTGCCAAGTGCTGGTAATGTTTTCCAATAAATATTCTCATTATAAACAAAATATATATAAACTAAGTTTTACAATAGGTAAAATTTTCTCAAATAAAGAAAAATATATATAAAATAACTTTTACAATAAATAAAATATTCTAAAATAAACAAAATATATATAGAATATATATTTATTAAAACTCCGATGGCAGTTGTTATAGCTTTGGCCCGATCTGAACGGTAGGCAGAGGCTGCTTGAACGCTGCAGTCAGCTGCGTTTGCACTAGGGTGTGTTTTTTTTTTTTTTCTCGTCCCAGAGATATTCACACTGGGATGACGCCGTTTCAGATGAAACAGCCTGTTTGTCGTGTTGCCATGAACGTACCCGATCTCAGCTGAGCAATGTCAGCACACTGCCTTCGTTTTACCCACTTCTCTGTGTCCGTTGCAAAATTTGACCAGGAAGCCGAAGTGTCCCAACAGGAGATTTAAACGACAGGGGGCGCTCTACAGGCTCTAGTTTCACACTGTGCCGGTTTCGGTAGCATTAGCCGTAGCCATGACGTCAGTGCTCAGGCTTCAGGTCATGCTTCAGGTGGAGCTTATTATGCTTCTTCTTCGAGAGACGAGACCACAGGTGTCAAACTGGTGCCATGGAGGCCAAGAGGATGCAGGTTTTCATTCCAACCAAAAAGTCCACCAGGTGACTTCACTTCCCCTACTTGATAGTGTTCTTCCTTTTCTTCTGCATGTGAGTCGGGTGACATCACGCCCGCTGAGTATCAACACGGCTGTGAGTCGGTCAGAAATAGTCCCACGTTGACACTCAGTTCAGCAGCACCTCCAGTCAGGGACGCTGTCGTTACTGAAAACCAATGAAATAATGAAAACTAGCTGTGGAAAAACATTTTCACCGGCTGAAATAAAAATAAAAATGAGACTTAACAAAAATGTTAAAACTGTATTGCATGTTTATAAAAGTAACTAAAATAAATTGAAATGATGGAGAAAATGTCTTCAGTTTTTTTCTTTGTCAGTTTATTTCATACATAAGCCTGGTATTTTGGGTGGATATAATATTTATCTTTCAATTTTTTAGTTTTTTCAATTTCACCTGTCAAAGACCCCATATCACAAAAAAGATTAAAACTAACACTGAAAATGAAACTAAACTAAAACTAAGCATTTTCAAAAAAAAAAAAAAATACAAACTAAACTAAACCAGCAAATCTGCTTTAAAAACAAATTAAAACTGAAATTGAAAACCAAAAGGAAAAAAAAAAAAATACACCCCCCCCCCCCCCCCCCCCCCCCCCCCCCAAAAAAAAAAAAAAAAAATGCCAAAGCGTGATAACTTTGCCTCCAGCCTGATGCTGCTTTTATAAAACAGCTCTACAAACACCACAGTGGTCATAAGGAACAACAGATTATAATTTAGTTATTTATTCAGTAATTGTTTTGGCTGTACTGACAGGGAGTTCTGTCACAATGCAAACTGGTTCCATAATTTAACTCCAGGTTTGGTTTTTTAAATGTGTTTGTGCGGTCGCCGTGTGAAGTCTGTCAGCATGTTGTTGTGATTGACAGTTCTTACAGAGAAACCTTAGTGAAGCAGAGTGATGTGTGACAGAAACATGTCACAGTGCCTCTTGTCCAATCAAATCACTGGGCTGGACCTCACTGAGAGCTTAAAGCAGACTCTGAGGTCTGAACGTGGTTGCCCTGACGACGGCCTGCTGTGTGGAAATGAAGCTGCTGAAAAAATCAAAATGTACCTGTCAGGTAACACGATGACAGCGGTTATGGAGTCCCACACGTCAGCTCCTTCAGTCTGCTGTCTCATCTCTTTTGTCCTAAACGTGTAAAAAATATTTTTCAAGGTGTTCTCCTGCAGTTCTGCCATTTTCATTTCTGTGTTTTGTGGAAGAAAGAGTTTCTCATAGAAAGTTTCTGTACTCCTGTGCATATATGGTGTATCTAGGCACATTTTACATACGCTTGAGTTCTAATTTCTAGGGCTGTAGTCTGTTAGTCGACTGGTCGATTTATTGGTCGATACGTTCTTGGTCGACCAAAATCTGATTGGTCGATTATTTGCCATGTTAATTTTATCAGGAGTAAAGCACTAAGTGCTGATGGGGGTGTTTTCAGAACAGACGGTTTCACAGGTAACAGTCTGTCTTCAGAACACCCCCCTTGTTTTCACAATTTTGGATTAGCCCAACCCACTGGAGACAGACAGGTGGGCCGGTATGTTCTGAATTGAAGAAAAAATTAGGTCTGGTTTTCCGACTATTTGCTTAATTAAGAACATTTAATGAACATTTAGTCCTCTACCAGGTCAAAGACGTCGTCAGTGTGGCAGCATTTAACCAAAATAGATGGAAAAAAAGTCGAATGCAAACTTTGCAAACAACAGTTTGCGTATCACAGCTCAACGACCAACATGGCACATCACCTAAACACGGTAAGCTAACATGTCTGTGTTAGGTTGCTCCGTCAGTTTGGAGTATAAACATATCAGAATTGGCATATTTCAAAGTTTTAGTCTAATAATCGTTTTATAACTGCAGGCGCACACACCCGCGGTGACGGCAGCTTGACACAAACGGAAATCATAGGCTGTGATATTGAGGTGCACGTGATGCAGCGCTGTCAGAGCCGAGCGACTCCAGTGTGTCATTCACAAACCTGCCAACATTTGAGTAGTAAAATCCGGGAGATTTTTGTGGTGGGGAGCAGCAGAAGATGTGCGGGGATATTAGTGCCTGCCGAGCCGGTTAAGATTGGCAACACATCCGGGTTTTTAATAATTAGTCAGTAAACTCGGCATTGTATGACAGGCTGGAAAATGTGCACTTTTATTTACAGTTAAACATTTCGCTGTGTGTTACAGCTTCTGTTAAACTAACGGAGCTGCGGCGGCTTTCGGTCTCAGCTTTCAAAATAAATCCTTTGTTATTGTGCGTTTCTCATTATTATTAACAAACAAAATTGGGGCTTGTAAATTACGGGAGATTCCCGGGAGAAAAGACAAAACGGGAGGGCGGCAGGAGATGAAAAACCTGGGAAAAACGGGAGTGTTGGCAGTTATGGCCAGATACTGCGACAAATCCCCCCCACAATCTGACTTGTTTCCTTCACTGTAAAATCAGGAGATTAGCGGGAGAAATTACTGACCGGGAGCATTGCGGGAGACAGGGTTAAAAATCGGGAGTCTACCGCGTGAATCGGGAGAGTTGGCAAGTATGATTATTCAGTGCAAAAATGATTAGGTCAAAAACGATTTAATATACTGCAAATACTTGTTGTTTATGTTTATTTATAATTCATTTAGGCGGAGAAGGCTAGCAGGCAGGCTACTGTCCAGTTAATTGATCTAAAAATAGTAATTTTTTTTTTTTTGTATTCCCGCTGACCCCCGATTAGTCGACTTTTGGTCGAAATTTCAGGACTTTAGTCGACCAAGATTTTCTCTGGTTGACTACAGCCCTACTAATTTCTGTATTTCTTGTTGTTTATTGTTGTAATATTTTGTGGCATTAACACAAATTTTTATATTTATTTTTGTATTTATTTTTTGGAAAATCCTAAGGCACATATTTTTATATTGATTTCTTTTTCTATTCCTTATCGTTTGTGTGTGTGTGTGTGTGTGTGTGTGTGTGTGTGTGTGTGTGTGCAGCATGTGGAGGTGGCGGCCGGCCGGGCGGTGCACTGTGAGCTCAGCAGGGAGCGGAGTGGCCGGCAGACGCAGATCTTCAGCGAGGCTCTGAGCTCCTTCAGCAGGTGGGAGCGCTCACCTGCCCAACAGTGTTTGATAAGTCCACCATCAGGTGACCTCAGGTGGACACAGGAAGTACACCTGGGCTTCCCTCTGTCTGTCAGTGATTAATGAGACGCCCCAGAATCTGAATATCTGAATAAAATGACGGTACAGGCTTTTTTTAATGTGTGTATGTCCCGCCCCCCCCCCCAGCGCCCCCCCACCTGCTGTGGGCGTGTCCATCAGCGACCAGGACTCAGGTGTGGAGGACGAAGACCTTTCACCAAGACCGTCCCCCAACCCCCACCCCCACGCCCCCGCCCAGCAGGTGTGTCCCACCAGCTGATCTGTGTAATCTGTGTAATCTGAAGGAGCTCAGTAATCCATACTCTCACTCTCTGATCAATAACTAGTCCCAGCTGTGATCTGCACTGTGTTTTATTGACGTGTTCATTAGTTAGCATTAATCAGAGGGTGATTAGTGATCAGCGCTAACTCTGTGATTAGTGAAGGTGTTGCTTCATTGATTATTGATCAGTGCTGATCGGTGTGTCCTGCTGTCTCAGGCCCGGCGGGTGCAGCCGTCAGTTCCAGAACTCTCCCTGCTGATCGACGGCAGCTTCATCGGCCAGCCCAACCGGATTGGCTGGCAGGATCTTAGCCCCGCCCACAGGCCTCCTCCAGCCTCTCCCTGCCTCCTCGCTGGCTCCTCCCCCAACCCATCTGCCAGCAGGGAGTCTGCTCCTCCCTCCGCACACGCCTCCTCATCCTCGTCTGCACCAATCCCCCGGCACAGACGCCTCCACAGCACGCCCAACTCCCACCTGGACACGCCCTGCACCTGCTGCCCCGCCCACACCTGCTGCACCTCCATCCTCTGCTCGCCCAGCCTCCGCTCTGCTCCTCCTCCTTCATCACACCCTGCTCCTCCTCCTTCATCACACCATGCTCTTCATCCTCCCTCAAGCCTTTCTGCTTCTCCCCCACCTGTCCTCCCTACTCCTGTCTCTCACCACCCTGCTCCTCCTCCTCCTTCATCACACCCTGCTCCTCCTCCTCCTTCATCACACCCTGCTCCTCCTCCTCTTTCTTCATCACACCCTGCTCCTCCTCCTCCCTCATCACACCCTGCTCCTCCTCCTCCATCCAGCCGTCCTGCTGCCTCTCCACCTGTCCACCCTGACCCTCTTCTCATGTGCAGTCATCATCCTCCTCTTTCCTCACACCATCCTCCTCCTCCTCCTCCTTCGTCACGCCACATTCCTCCTCCTGTCTTATCAGCTCCTCCTGCTCACTGTCCTCCACCTCTGTTTGGGCCGTGGGACAGTGACTCCACCCCTCCTCGCCCAGGTGGCTGTCACCTCCCACCTGTGTCCCACCTGCCTCACTGCAGCCCCGCCCGTCACCCAGCAGATGAACCCGGCTCCTCCCACCCTCCTGCTCCTCTTCACAGCTCCCCCCCCTCGCCGGGTGGGTCGGGTGGGCCGTGGCGGCGGCGGTGCTGCGAGGCGGTCCTGCCGGCGGATGCTTACCAGCTGCTGCTGCAGCAGGACCAGCAGCTCCGCCTCCTGCAGGAGCAGGTAACTGCCCTCAAACAGCTGTGGGACAGATTTGGGTGAACCGTTCCTTTAAAAGTTAAAAAGATATTTGTGGGAAGAAGTTTGGCTAAAGTTTAGCGAGGGGAAAACCTGGTGTGTGTGTGTGTCTGTCTGTCTGTCTGTCTGTCTATGTATGTGTGTGTGTGTGTGTGTGTGTGTGTATGTGTGTATGTGTGTGTGTGTTTGACCTGCCTGTGTGTGTTCCTGGGCAGATCCGGGTGCTGCTGGAGGCTCAGGGGAAACCTGCAGCGTCACACCTGCAGGCCGACGCCCACACAGACAGACGCACCGCCAGTGTTGCCGTGGGAACAGGTACAACACACCGCCTGTCACCTGGGTCACTGAGACAGCCGGCCTGTGTGTTTTATTGCCAAATCTACCAAGTTCAGGTTAAATCTTTATCGCTCTGCTTGACTTTCTGTTGTCTTTTTTGTTTCTTTGATTGTGTTTTGTTTTCATGACGGCATATCGGAGCCCGGCGCAGGGAAAGAGATCAGATCCTACTCTGACATGGGATTCAGGAACAAGGAGATCCTGCTGATCTGAGCCCAGAATCAGCAGATTGTTTTCTTCTGAATCGGCCCAAGTCACAGCAACGTCTCTTCAGAGTCCAGATGCTGAGGAGGAGGTTGGGGTTCTGGACTCAGACCAGCAGGATGTCAGCTGGGCCTCCGTACATTTTCTCTTTCATTTTACTTGAGTCAGTTTGGAAACACACGAGACAGTCTGTTAGATTTTTTTTTTTTTTTTCACTTTTTTTTTGTAAAACCTCCTTTTCATTTTTCTGTTTTTTTTTGTTTTGTTTTGTTTTGTTTGTTTTCATTAACGGTTGTGACCTCGGGGCAGCGTGACGCCGTGACTCGCCGTGACACTCAGCTTGCTTCTGATTGGCTGTTTTCTCTGACTTTCTCCTGTGTGCTTTTGGTTTTAGGGGCCAGTTTGTTCTGGGGGGCTTCCATCCCCCCCCGCCCGACTCACGAGCCTCAACAGGACGTCCCACCCTCCTTCACCTGCACCCCCTCTGTCCCCAGACCGCCCCCCTCCTCCTGCAGCCCCTCCTCCTCCTCCTCCTCGTCACACGGCAGCCACCCCATCAGGCCGGTGGGCGGAGCCGAGGACGATGACATCAGAGGTCAGCAGCCCCCCCTCAGCCCCCCCAGGTGAGCCCCATGACAGCGTGCTCTTTGAAACGTAGCTCACTTTAGTTTTGTTTTCAGGCTTGAATCTGAAGTTTGAGCTGATGTGAGGTGTGATGTCACTTCCTGTGTGTGATGTCACTTCCTGTGACCCTGCAGCGGCCTGCAGAGCCCCGTGCTGGGAGAGAGCGCCAGCCTGCTGGAGCCGCCGGACCACCAGAGCAACTTCTACCAGGACCTGCTGGTAAGAGCCGCTGCACGGGGTTTACCAGCCTGTGAGGCAGGGGCTCTGAGGGGGTCCGGGGGTCAGGGGGGGCTGGGAGGGGGTCCGGGGGTCAGGGGGGGTCCTGGAGGGGGTCAGGAGGGTCCTCAGCAAAATGAGGAATATTATTATTATGTATTATATAATTATTATTTAATTTCACTGTACTTTAAATGCAGCCTCGTTCCTTTACAGACATTTAAACTGTGGGACTGACAGATGATGAGGCACTGAAACATCATTTCACTCATCAGATTTAACTTTTCTTTGACATTGAAATTTTTTTTTTTTTTTTGCTAATTTTCTGATAATTTCTTGTTAATTTTCTCATGGCTTTTCCTTTGCCTTTTATTCCTATTTATGAGTCCTCTGTGTGTGTCCTCAGGGTCAGGTGACCAGCCGCCTGCAGGCCTCAGAGAGCGAGGAGCGGTGGGCGGGCGAGGAGTCGGGGGGCGGCGCCGAGCCTCCGGACGCTCCCGGCTCCTCGCCGTCCCGCAGGAGGAGGCGGAGCCGCGGAGACTCGGTGCTGGACGCCACGCTGCGGCGCCTCAGGCAGCTGGGCGTCGACGTGACGGCAGAGCAGAGCCTGGACAGGGCCGCGCACCTCGCCGTGGAGAACGCCAGGTACGCCCCCTGCTGGTCGTTGCCAATGTTATTAATGCTCTTTGTTGTTATTGGGAGCAGCTCAGAGCATCACGTGCTGCTGCTCTCTGTAAGCCTGTAAAGACCTCAGTAAACGTGTGTGTGTGTGTGTGTGTGTGTGTGTGTGTGTGTGTGTGTGTGTGTAGCACCCTGGCTCGTGTCGATCCGGCGGCGGTTGTTCCTCGCCTCCGTCCGGCCGAGCCCCCGGCCAGCAGCTCCTTCAGCGGCGTGGATCTGAGCCTGGAGGCCAACGCCATCGCCCTGCGCTACCTGAGCGACTCGCAGCTGCGCCGGCTGTCGGCGGGGGGGCGCTCCTCCTCGTTGGACGCCGTCGCCTCGCCCAGCAACATGTCGCTGGCCACCCGCAGGTACATGAGGAGGTACGGCCTGATCGAGGAGGAGGAGGAGGAGGAGGAAGAGGAGGAGGAGAGAGCCGCTGTTCCCGAGCCCGGCCGTCGCCCGCCGCTGTCTGAAGGCTTAAACATGAAGCTCCTCCCACAGAGTCAGCTGATCCAGGACCTGCGGCCCAAGATGCAGCTGCTGGCCGCCGGCGGCAACAAGGAGAACGAGGGCGGGCGGCGGCCAGGTTCAGACGCCGCGAGCAGCCGGGACACACAAGGCTCGCTGGGAAACTTCCTGGACCTGAGCCGACTGAGACAGCTGCCCAAACTCTTCTGAGAGAGTGTGTGTGTGTGTGTGTGTGTGTGTGTGTGTGTCTGTGTGTGTGTGTGTGTGTGTGTGTGTGTGTGTGTAAGACACCACTAGAGGTCAGTCTGCTGACTGATGTTTACATTCTGACTTTTATCTCATGACCACCCAATACTTTTATCTGTGTGTGTGTGTGTGTGTGTGTGTGTGTGTGTGTGTGCTGTAGTGTCTCTTTGTCATTTTAGTGTTTATTAATGCCTTTTAATAGTGTTTTATATTTATGATTTCCCAAATAAATACTACAATTCATCATTTGTGTGATGTCATTCAGTTTTCATGTGGCGTTGGCAGCAGGAAGTGACCTGCCGCGACAGGAAGTGACCTGCCGCGACAGGAAGTGACCAGCCGCGACAGGAAGTGACCTGCTCTGTTCAGAAACTGCATCATTTCTCTTCCTCTGAAACGGAGGAATGTGCACACGATGACAAACTCGATGGATTTGAGTTAAATATGGAAGCGTTTCTTCCATATCAGGGTTAATAGATGAGTCTTCCAGTCATGGAAAATTCAAAAACCGATCAGATGTCCTGGATGTGTTGGCCAAGTTTTCCTCCGGTCACATGTTCAGCTGTCAGCGCCCGGCTGACCCCGTCAATAAACTGTTAATAAGTTTCTGCTCTCAAGACTCATCAACAGGCAGATTTTTTGCTGAGTTTTTTGAATTTGAAAAGATAAACTGGAATTTACAGATTAGAAATGAATTTGGATTCTTGGTGTTATTCACACATTAAACGTGTGTGACTGTATTTTGTTGCATCAGTGACACGAGATATTAAACCAAAACTGATCAAAGATCAATGATCAAAGATAAATGATGCTGGTGGCGGCACGTCGCTCTGCTTTGTGGAGATCAGAAGCTTTCAGCGAGAGATTAAGATTATTGATGAAACCTCAAGGCCAGACATTAATAGTCTTAGATATTATTGATTATAACTGATTGATCCCACATGTTTCATTTTATTAGATTTTTTTAAAGGCTTGTGACACTTTAGAACAGCCTTCTTGTTGAAACATTTTCATATTAATGTTATTCAACCACAGCTCACCTGTCCTTCAGGGTCACATGTTCCTGACATCTCAGGAGCAACATTCTCCTACATGAGGATGATCAAATGAAACAGGGCCAGTTTTTCTAGAAAGTCCAAAATCATCCTGCAGGCCTGATATAGCTGCTCTGTGGGCCCGATCCGGCCCACGGGCCTCGAGTTGGACACGTGCTTCCAGACCTCGGCGGCGTCCTGAAGCCTCACATGGCGGGTCTGCCAGAAGCTTCCAGGTGGGCCGGACTCTGCCGGAGGATTGACAAACGGACGGATCAATAACTCAAAGGTTGATGTGAGTGAAGGCGGCGTGCACGGCCGGGCGCTGACCTGTTCCATCTGACACTCTGATCCTCTGCTGTCACCCAGAACACTCACCTGCTCACCAAGGTAACTCCGACTTCCACTTTAATATCCAATGATTTGAAGTTTAGCGGCTGCTCTGTGGTCCGACTTCAGGCTGCTGTTTGTTTGTGGCTGAAGTTTGTTCAGGAATGTGTGAGCCGCTCAGAGGACGGCATGCCTGCGACCTGACGGCCTGATCGAGTTATCTCTCTGAGGTTTGGTCACACTGGACTTTTGTTTCACGCTGATCAGCAAGAATTTACATCAGTTTAGTTTGGGGGACAAAGATGTTTTTGTCCTTTTGCTAAATGCAACTAACTGGACGTGACTCAGTGTTTGTTGTGTGCATGCGCGTGTGTGTGTGTGTGTGTGTGTGTGTTGTGTAGGCGGTACATGGTGGGTGGAAGGTATTGATGTGGTTTGCAGACAGACTGATGGAAGTGTCTGATAGGGGCATTACAGCTAATCTGTGGTCAGTCATGTGTTGTCCTGCAGGAGGACACTCGGCTGCCTGTGAAAAGTCAAATTCAAACTCAGTTCCTGAACGAACCTGAGCTGGAAAAAACATCACTGGACAAACTTTTAGGGTGTAGCTCGAAATCAAAGTGCTTGCTGTCATGTTTCTCTGGAACACTCCAGATCCTCCTGGTTTAACCTGTCAGCGCCTCCCCGTGGAGAGAAGGAGCGCTGCACCGGGACTGTTGTTCTTCAAAAAATATTTTGAAAGATGAACAACGCACGTTTGTTGGGGACTCAGTATCCATGCTTTTTGCAGCCCTGTTGCTTCCAAACTGGTGGAACTACTTTCTTTCCTGAAACAGACACGGTATCACTACGCATTGAGCGTTGATCATGAACCCACCTCCTATGTTTACACAGCAGTATATATGGTACCATACCTTACACTACCTCCCTACTTTTGTTTTTTCCGTTTCATGAACTGTGGGCCCCCTCCCAAAAGCTTTAAAGAGATTATTTCGGGGGACCTATTCATACATGCCAGTGTCTCATCATCAACT
The DNA here is from genome assembly GCF_902150065.1 of Myripristis murdjan. Taxonomy (NCBI): domain Eukaryota; kingdom Metazoa; phylum Chordata; class Actinopteri; order Holocentriformes; family Holocentridae; genus Myripristis; species Myripristis murdjan. Next base: position 35,925,699 of record NC_043983.1, read on the forward strand.
GCATGACTGTATTAATATTGGTAATGTGTGAATAAACTTGAACTTGAAACTTGAAACCACTGAAATAACAAAGAGCAGTCCTGGTGCAGCGCTCGATCTCTCCACAGGGAGGCGTGGTGGGTCAAAAATGTCATTAAACTAACTTGGAAACACTCAGGTTCAGCAACTTAGACATCAACTTTAATTGCAAAAATCATTAGACTTCCAGTCCTTAGTCTCTGTTCCACAGCAGAGGTCAGTTTATTTAGTTCACTCACATTGACTGAGAGGTATAACTGAGTATCATCAGCAAAGCGATTAAAAACAGACAAAGGACAAAATAACGGGCCCAAGAATCGAGCCTTGAGGAACTTCACACTGGACTGAGGACAGTGAATCGAATGTCCTGTCAGTTAAACAAGAAAAAATAGTCCAGTCCAGTGGTTTTCAACAAGGGATCCAGGACCCCCAAAGGTCCTTGATGGTCTTCCAGGAGATCCTCGGCAAAATGAGAGAAAGGCTGTGTTCACACACACACACACCACAAATAATCTGATCCAGCATCACTGATTTGGCCTTTAAAGATATAATTTTGATCATTTCAAACATGGCTTTTAAGCTTTTGTTATGTTTTTTGTTGCTAATTATCTGATCATTTTCTTGTAACCTGCTCATTTTAGAGTCATTTTATATAATTTATTCATCACATTTTTCCCATGCTTTTGATAGAAATCAAGTCAATTGCTGGCAGAAAACTTAAAGTATCACATTAACTAAAAATTATTAGAACTTTAGATTAAAAACAACAACAACAACAACAAAAGAAAACTACCAGGAAATTAACAAAAATAAAACTTGAAAATTATGAATGAAATGAAAAACATTAGATCTGTGTTGCTGGTCACATTCTTGTGGTTAAAATGGCTTCTTGACAGTCAGGAAGGAAGAAGTTTTCAGACTGAGACGCCATGCCGCTGCTGGCAGAGCTTCCTCTCCGGCTGCCAGACGCCACGCTCAGGTTTTTCAAATGTGCTCTGTTGCAGCATGAGGCCGGCTCATTGGCTGTTGGCTGCGGCCTCGCTGCTCCTGGTCTCCGGCTCCTTCGCCGGCCAGGACATCTGCAGCGCCAAACCCAGAGACCTGCCGCTGGAGCCGCGTTGCGTCTACCGGAGCCCCGACCCCGAGGACGAGGCCCCGACGGCGACCGAGCCGGAGAAGATCCCCGAATCCACCAACCCCCGAGTCTGGGAGCTGTCGCAGGCCAACGGCCGCTTCGCCTTGTCGCTGTACAAGCGGCTGGCTGACAGCAAGCCCAGCGACGCCAACATCTTCATGTCACCCATCAGCGTCTCCACGGCCTTCGCCATGACCAAGCTGGGCGCCTGCAACGAAACTCTGAAGCAGATCATGAACGTGAGTCCGGCACCACCTGAAATTATGGAGCCAAAGGAGGGGGGTAACATTCAGAGAAAAAACTCTCAATTTCCAAGATTAAAGTCGTAAATTTACAAAAAATTGCAACTTTAATCTCATTTCAATCTCTTTCATGTAAATTTACCACTTTAATCAAAATATTACCCCTCCTCCCCAGCTCTGTAATGTTTTTTATCTCCCTGCAGTGGCTCTAACACACCGGCAAATGCAAATGGGTCTGATTCTGTAAAGTAGGAAGGACGGGAAATTATTAACAATCAAAACAAGGAATTTGCTGTCAGAACCATCAAATACATTTCAGAGCAAGAAGTGAGAAGTGTCTTTTATAGCGCTATTAATAGCAAATAATTAATTTGTTTTGTACATTATAAAGTTTCCATACTTATTTTGTTTTTATTAGAAGTCGATCAATTAATCGGTTTTGATGGGCATTTTACAAATTGGCAGTATCAGCAGAACTTGGCTGTGATCAAACCGTAAGTCACTGAAATGTGTCACATATGAATAACAGGTAAAGGACCATGAAACACTCCGAAACAATAATTAATTTAGTTCTGCAAAAGTCCAAAAGATTACAGTGAAATTATTACTGTAAAGGCAAACTGTGTTTCCTCCATTATAACATCAGGCTGAACATCTGGACTCAGCGACACTGAGGGAACAAAATTGCTCCAAAAAATAAAAAAGTTATTTTTCATCCTAGATTTGTTTAACGTTTTGATTTTCAGTTCCAGATTCATTAATTACTTTGAGTTTGATGTTTATTTGTATATTTATTTGGGCCATTATATTGTATTATTATATTATTATATCGACCTCTAGTTTTTATGTCCTCTGGCCCGACCCATGACCTTCAGATGCTGTGAGATCTGACGTCATCATCATGTCGTCATGGTTTTGAATCCGCTCACCTGTCGTCCTGCAGGTGTTTGAGTTCGACACCATCAAGGAGAAGACGTCCGACCAGGTCCACTTCTTCTTCGCCAAGCTCAACTGTCGTCTGTTCAGGAAGAAGGACGAGAGCACCGAGCTGATCTCCGCCAACCGGCTCTTCGGGGAAAAGTCGCTGGTCTTCAACGAGACCTACCAGAACATCAGCGAGGTGGTCTACGGAGCCAAGCTGCTGCCGCTCAACTTCAAGGTCGCCCGGGTTCCCAGCCGCCGCAGAGCCGGGACCTTCTGTGTCGTCTTGAGGACGTTTTCACCTCCTGAGGAGAAAACCCCAAGATCACACAGAAGGTCCAGGCCAGGAGACGCACCAGAGTCTAACTGACTGGCTGGCTGACAGTCAGTCAGTCAGTAATTCAGTCTGTCAGGCAGTCAGTAGTATTTTTTCCTCTGTAATGGCCGTAATACGCCGTCATCAGGTCGCCTTCATCAGGTCGGCTGATGAAGACAAACCTTCATCAGAGAGAGAGCGTCCTCCGGTTTCTTCAGTTTTAATTTTCTTTGAACTGTCTTTTACTGCTGTTTATTGGTTTTATACTAACCTGATGAGTTTGTTTTATTTATTTTATGTCATTTTACTTTACTTTTTGCGCCTTTATGAAGCGCTTTGTAGTGCTGATTTAGAGACGTTCTCTCTAACTGAGGATCTTGAGGATCTTGAGGATCTTGAGGATTGTGGTTGTGGTTGTGTTCTTGCTGCAGGAGAAGCCCGAGCTGGCCCGGGTCACCATCAACAACTGGATCTCCAACAAGACTGAGAACCGCATCCAGGACACGCTGCCAGAGGGGGCGCTAGACTCCAACACCGTCCTGGTCCTGGTCAACACCATCTACTTCAAGGTGCCTCATAATTTCACAACTTTAATCTGCCGCGGCGCATCAGTGCCACCGCGGAGCCGGGGGGGGTGGAGGGTCCGAGGTTAAAGTGGTAAATTTACGAGTTTAGAAAGTCTGAAATTTACTAGAAAAAAACTTGTAAAAAATGTTTTTCTTTACTCGCTTTTTTGGCCAAGGAAAGTAAATATAAGGACTGAATCATCTCTAAAGAGGGCTAGCTGGTCGCTGTCTCGTTTGTATGAAATATCTGTGGTTGCCATGGTGACTCTGAGCGGGTGGCGGGTGGCGTGGGTGTGACCGGCGGCGTGCTGCCTTGCAGGGTCAGTGGAAGAGCAAGTTCGACAAAGACAACGTCTTCAAGTCGGACTTCCACGTGAACGAGAACCGCAGCTGCTCGGTCAGCATGATGTACCAGGAGGCCAAGTTCAGGTACGCCCACCTGCCGGACGAGAAGGTGCAGCTGCTGGAGATGCCGTACCGCGGCGATGACATCACCATGGTGATCATCCTGCCGGCCCGGGACACGCCCCTCAGCCAGGTACCTCCTGTCCCTTCCCTTTTCATTTTAGGGATAGAATCTCTTCCTGTAACACCTGGCCTCCTCCAAAGCACAGGGTCTCAAATGGGGGTCCACGTCCCCCTAGTGGTACGCTGGAGTACTACGGGGGGGGTGTGGCATTTTTTAAAATGTTAATTTAAAAAACCTCAGTCATTCCTAAAATAATGAGCCTGTGCTATAAGTTCAATACAAAATGTAGATGAGGCTTTGATAAAGCACATTTTATATTCACTTTTTAATATCAGCTTCAGGTGCAGGTGGATCTGGGCCGGACCGCCTCTTAACATTTATTTCTGTAGTCTTTGGCTCTGCTCAGGGGGAACTGGGCTGAACAAATATTTCAAAGGGGGAACATTATTGAAAATAATGAACAGTTGAGAGCCACTGTTCTAAATAGCAAAACATGTATTATTATTGCTGTTGTCAAAAAAAAAAAAAAACACATATCAGCAGTTTTGACATTTTGCGTCCAGGATTATTCATCTGAAGACTGTTTGTTTGTTTTTTCTCATTTCCAGGTAAGTTTTTGCTAATTTGCTGACTACCTCTTTTCCCAGGTTTTTAAAATAAATCCATCCTGGTGGGGGTGTGGCCTATTCCAGGATGGCCACGCCCCCTCCCACAGGGCAGGAGGGCTCACTGAATGGTTTGATGATGATGATGATGATGATGCTGTAGCCTTCAGTCTTTCATGATTGCTGAAAAACATCTTGCAGATTGATGTATGCAGACAGACAGACAGACAGACAGTCAGTGTGTTAGGGCCACTGTAGGGGGGAATATTATATTTCTGAAGTTTTACTTAGAAGTTTTTGTCTTTATAATATCAGAATTTTCAAGATTTTTTTCTAATAAATTTGTAAATTTTTTCTTGTAAATTTACCACTTTAATGTCAGAGATTATCTGAGTTGTTTTCTTGTAAATTTACTCATTTAATCTTGGAAATTCTGAGTTAATTTCTCTGAATATTATTATTCCCCGCATAATTTTTTCATCTTCCTGCAGTGGCCCTAATAGACGGTCACAGACAGACAGACGGTGCTTTAGCGCGTCATACAGATGCTAAGTGTGTGTGTGTGTGTGTGTGTGTGTGTGTGTGAGGTGGAGGCGAGCCTGGACCTCAGGAAGCTGAGCGGCTGGCTCGAGGCGATGAAGGAGACCACGGTGTCGGTGCAAGTCCCTCGCTTCCGGGTGGAGGACAGTTTCAGTCTGAAGGAGAAGCTGCAGGAGATGGGGCTGAGGGACCTGTTCGACCCGCACAGCGCCAGCCTGCCAGGTGACACACACACACACACACACACACACACACACAGCCCGCTCTCAGTCTCTCTGCGGCTCCAGACGGGACGTCCTGCTGCCGAGGCTCCAGCTGGCTCCATGGTCTCCTCCGGTCTCTGCTGGTCCTCTGTGGGACTGTCCCGCCCGGTTTCCAGCTGCTGAGGGCCCAGAGAATCCCTTTGGGCCAGGCAGGGCTGACCCAGCTCTGGGGCGGGGCACACAGCGGGACAGGCCCGCCAAAAACTGAACAAACTGAAAAACCTGAGGTGTCGTACGGGGCAGTTACAGCACACAACACACAAAGTGGTGACCAAAGCTGAAAAATCCTGTGGTCCGTTCCAAGAAAAAACTCAGATACTCCCTGAAACTTAAGTGGTAAAATTATGAGAAAATATCTTGAGTGAAAAAAGCAAAAGAAGAACTTTTTACCATATATATGTGTGTGTGTGTGTTTTCTCATAAATTTACAACTTTAATCTCAGAGAATATCTGAGTTTGGATGTTGGAGGTCGAGACTGAGCGTGGCAGGACGTCCCGTCACAGAGGCTCCAGTGATGTCAGCAGTGATGTCAGCGGTGATGTCAGCAGTGATGTCAGCGGTGTGCTGTTGTGTTGCAGGGATGCTGGAGGACGACAACAACGAGCTGCACATCTCAGATGCTTTCCACAAAGCTTTCCTGGAGGTGAGTCCCAGCCGGTCCCCGTCCCGGTCCCGGTCCCGGTCCCCGGCCCGGCAGCAGCAGGACCCTGATCCAGCCTCACCGAGCTGACCTTTTTTGTATCTAGTGATTGATGATTTATTTATTTAATTTGCCAGTATTTTTTTTTACAGATTTTCCTGCCATTTTATTGTCATTTCTTTTATTTAAAATGTAATTTTCTGATCATTTTCTCTTCTTTCTCATCTTTCTTTTTTTGCCTATATTTTACTAAAGTTCATGGTAATTTTTTGTTAATTTGCTAGTTGCCTTATTTCCCCAGTTTAAAAAAAAAAAAAATCAAGTGAATTCTGCACGGGCCGCTCTCAGGTTTGGGAAAAGCCAAACATCCGCAGTAAAAAATAATAACCAGAGAGAAAGCGATGTTTGTTTCTGTTCTCGCTCTGAACCCTGATGTCTCACTTCCTGTTTCCAGGTGAACGAGGAGGGCAGCGAGGCGGCGGCCGCCACCGCCGTGGTCGCCGTGGGACGCTCCATCAACCTGGACCGAGAAGTGTTCCTGGCCGACCGGCCCTTCCTGCTGCTCATCAGAGAGGCCAGCATCAACACCCTGCTGTTCACCGGGAGGCTGGCCGAGCCCTGCAGCCACTGAGCACACACACACACACACACACACACACACACACACACAGTCTGGACTCCCAGGCATTATGTGTCCCACCAAATATTTTGAGGTGAAATAAAGTTGTGAGAACGTCGGTGTGTTTATGTTTTCATTTCATCTCCGTCTTCTTCAGGATCTGAAAGCTGTGTGAGGCTGTGTGTGTGTGTGTGTGTGTGTGTGTGTGTGTGTGTGTGGTCGAGACAGAGTGTGAAACTTTTTTTTTTTTCCTTCCAGGAATGACCTTTGTGTGTTTGCAGGTAAATGTAGAACATTCTCACGTTCCATGTGAGCAAATTGATTAAACAGATCATTATTTTGTCCTTTAACTTTGTTCAACTGGAAAACATCGAAGCTCGTGGGACGGAGGACACGTGGCAAGGCCCAAACACCCAAATACATTGAGAGGTACAAGTCCCCCTCAATGTTCAGGCATGTCCCCCCCAAAAATATTGCTGGAATATATTAGCAATTCAATGTTCAGGCATTCCCATTTTTGGCTTTGGTTTTGGCCCTGACAGGTGGCGTCTTCAGCCTGTCACAGTGACTGACAGATAAACAGTAAACAGTGTGTGTGTGCGTGCGTGTGTGTGTGTGTGCGTGTGTGTGTGTGTGTGTGTGCGGGCAGAAGGAAGAGGCGAGCCGCTGTGACACTTAAAGTGCTTTATTTCCTGGTCTGAGATCGGAGTGGAGCTGTGAGTGATCTAGTGGTCATGGTGAGAGAAGCTCTTCACATTATCTAAATGATTAACTAAGCGACCTTTGACCTTTGGCCTTGCAAACCAGCAGTAACACCCCCCGCCACCCCCCACCCCCAGGTTGTTTTAGCAACAGACACATGCAACATAAAGGATCTTCACATCAAACCTGTCAGGTTTGTCTACGTGACGTGTTGAGTACCTCTTCTTTAAAAAATGTACAATATTAAAAGTTAATTTACTAAATTCCATTTTTTCTCTGACGTGTTTTCTGATATATTAGGATATATTCTGAGGAATCAACAGTATTGAGTAAGTCATTAAGTATATATCTAAATGATTTGATTTAAGTAGGCATGTTGTGGTCAAGGTTACTGGATATTCAGATAATAAACATTTCACACAATAAAGAGTAAAAAAGTGAAAAGCATCAAAGCCAGAAGTCGTCCAGGCAACAGAGGAAACTGGAAACCAGCCAGACCAGAGCCGGTCTGGACCGGACTGGACAGGACAGGACCGGACCGGACCGGACAGGACTAGACCAGACCGGACTGGACTGGACCGGACCGGACCAGACCGGACTCAACTGGACCGGACCGGACCGGACTGGACCGGACCAGAGCTGGAGCCTCCAGACCGGTCAGAAGTGGACTGGGCTGGGCTGAACCAGATCAGCCTGACTGGGCTAAATGGATGAAATTGGATTTAAGATCAATCTGACTGGATTAAACTGCACCAGGCTGACAGAACTCGATTTGATCTGATCAATTAAACTGGTCTAAACTGGATTAAACTGGTCTAAACTGGACCAGGCCATGCTGACTGGTCTAAACTGGATTAAACTGGTCTAAACTGGACCAGACTATGTTGACTGGTCTAAACTGGATTAAACTGGTCTAAACTGGACCAGACTATGTTGACTGGTCTAAACTGGACCAGACCATGTTGACTGGTCTAAACTGGATTAAACTGGTCTAAACTGGATTAAACTGGTCTAAACTGGACCAGACTATGGTGACCAGTCTAAACTGGATTAAACTGGTCTAAACTGGACCAGACTATGTTGACCAGTCTAAACTGGATTAAACTGGTCTAAACTGGACCAGACTATGTTGACTGGTCTAAACTGGACTGGAAGCAGCAGAAATGATTTAAAATGACGAGTCTGAACTGAAAATGCCCATCACTTGTTGCTACAGTCTAAACTGGTTCAAACTGGTTCCGTCTGGTCCAGTCCGGTTCAGGCTGGTTCTGATGTGAAGGACAGAAAGGTTTACAAAAAAAAAAAAAAAGCTTCACATCTGGTGATGAAGTGAGACTTTTCTGGACAACTTCACTGCACTGAAAGTCAAATCAGTCTGTGTGTATTCCTTGAGTTTCTGCAGGGAGTGTGTGTGTGTGTGTGTGTGTGTGCGTGTGTGTGTGTGCATGTGTGTGTGTGTGTGTGTGCATTTGTGTGTGTGTGTGTGTGTGTGTGTGTGTGTGTGTGTGTGTGTGTGTGTGTGTGTGTGCGTGTGTGTGTGTGAGTGTGTGTGTGTGTGTGTGTGTGTGTCAGCTGAGGTTTCTGTCCTTCGCAGGGATTCTCAGTGAACTGATCAGCTGCTGCTCTTCTATGTACAGGAGGATTTCCACGGTGAGCAGCTGGCTGAGGTTAGCGGTTAGCTGTTAGCGGTTAGCGCTCTGCTACGAGGGGAGTAAACGTCCGGTCAGTGAATAAAAGAGGACAGAGTCTCTATACCTGATAGTTCCTGTTTAGCCTGAAGAGTGACGCGGTGGGAGCGGAGGCAGCTGCTCGGCTTGCATAAGAAACCACCGTCCACTGAGAATCTGATTCACAGCTCTGAGAGAAACAGTAACAGCCAATCCATGTGCTACCCTTACAACTGATTCAACACTTAGCGTCTTTACATTGTTCTCTGATGCAAAACAAAACAAAAACTACTCCTTTAAATATGCATGTGTGATATAGGTATATAGATTTTTCATAGTTGTGTAAAAAAGTCAGTTTGTTTGACCCCGCCTCTCTCTAAGTGCTCGAGTTGTTTTGGCGTTTCGGAGGCCCGGAGGCCACGCCTCCTTTCCTTTGGTTGCCGGGAAGTCCGTCCGCCCCGCTCCTGACCTCCGGCGGGTGACCTCTGACCTCCAGCTCCTACATCCATCTGGTCCGACAGGGTCTGTGGCTCCTTCTCCTCCCACATTGTCAGAGCTCAAAGTGTCCGTGAAAAAGCTTAACGTTATAAAAATAGTTCCACCTCACAGAGAAGCTCACACACGTGGAGGTGATGCGTCCTGGCTGTGCTGTATTGCGTAGTGATGAGAGGTAACTGAGCTGCTGTGTAGCTTATCTGAGGCTGACGCCGTCAAGTTTTCCTGCTGTGTGTCTGAACAGGCAACAGGCTGCCCGATGGTCTCCGCAAATCTACTGCATCCAATCCAATCTGTTCCGACAGCCTCTGAAACCCACAACTTCACTGCATTTCTCTCCACAACGAGGAGAAAAGGTTCATTAGCAAAGAAGCGCAGAGAGAAAATTTGATTATTATGTTTTAAATGTCAGATCAGTGGTGCTCGATCAGATTTCTTGTGTTTAAATGCTTGTGAAAAGTGTTCACAAGCATTTAAACCTTTGAAACTTGAGCAAGTTCATTTAATTTCTTTCAGACAAACATGGGAAAGATGCTGTTGTCCCTCGCTATAACGTGGTTCACCTTTCGTGGTCTTAGCAGGAACTGACCTGAAAATTAGCAAGAGATTAGTAAAAAGTTATAAGAAAAAATACTGGAAAATAATGAAATGTTACTAGAATATTACCCCAAAAAAGAAGCAATTTTTTTTTCAAAATTAATTAGAATTATTATAAGCTGACCGTAAGAGTTAAGTTAACCTAAATGAATTTTAAAAAATGACAGGAAAAAAAGAAATGCAGTGAATTTTGTTGAGGGTTTCAAAGGGTTAACAACCAGTCAGCTCCTTTCTGACTGACTGGTTTTTCCTGTCGAGCTGCTTGTGAGTGTTTTCTAGCCGCTGTGGCACTTTGAGAGCAGCAGGGGGCGCTGCAGATTGTCTCGAGGCAGGTGAAGAGGATCTGAACTGTGACGTGTGAAAGTGGCACAGAGACGTTTGGCAAAGTTTCCACCAGACAGACTGTTGTCGTGCTGCATTCTGAACCTGTAACACCGGTAAATACAAAAGTAGAAATCTGTAACATAAGAAAGACAGAGGCAGACGAGGCCACGGCGCGGCGCGGCGCGGCGCGGCACGGCGCGGCGTGGCGTATGAGGTTGTTGGAGTGTGTGGCGTTTCTTCATTTAGCTTAATCTGTTCGGTTTGGTTAGTGAAGGTAGATGCGGTTTAAAGCGGAAAAATCTCAGTTCTGACTCGACATGCAACGTGTTCTCTCATGGCGGCTGTTGCATTGATTGTAGCGGATCGGCGCCCGACGGGATCGGACCGGCCCCCCGGACGCCCCCCTCCCCTCCCTCCCTCACCTCCCCGCCTCGGAGGTCAGTCGGGCCCCGTGGTGGACACCGAGGCCTGCGGGGCGTCTCCGTACGGGCCTCCCCCGCCGCCGGCGCCCCCGGCCTCGGGCTCCTCCTGGCTGGGCGAGGCCTCGTCGGTCTGGCCTCCCCGGGAGGTGACGGAGGCGGTGGTGGTCTCGGGCGAGGCGCTGTGCGCCTCCTGCGGCGCGCAGCCCGGGTGGTTCTTGCGGAAGTGCTGGTTGAGGATGGCCTGGAAGGGGAAGCTCTTGCCGCAGACGTGGCAGTGGAAGGGCTTGTTGCCGGTGTGCTTGCGGATGTGGTACTCCAGCTGGTCTTTGCGGGTGTACTTCTTCCCGCAGATGCGGCAGACGAACGGCGTGATGCCCATGTGCAGCCGCATGTGGCGGTCCAGGCTGCCCTTCTGGTTGAAGGACTTGCAGCAGTAGATGCAGGTGAGTCGCGGGTTGTAACGGAACCAGCGGTCGCCCACCTGCTCCCTCAGGTACTCCTCGTAGCCGCCCATGTCGAAGGCGGCGTGCTCCTCCCCCTGCAGGAGAACAAGAGGCTGGTTGACACAGCAGGACCAGAGTCTGCTGACGCGACGCCGCTTTCTCGTGATCTGATTATGAGCCGGTCAGAACCAGCTCAGACCAGAGCTCGAGTCCCCGCACCGACTGCGACGTCCTGTTTTCCATCTACAGGACAGACGTCTGTTTGACTTCTACACTGAAAACGGCCGAATTCATCAAAATGTAACTTGAAGCTTCTGCATTAATACTGAAAGAACAGTAAGTGTAACATCTGTCCAGATGTTCAGCGTTCTACAAATGTTGAGTTTCATTCTGACCTGGCTGTACTGGGAACTCAATAGCAGAACGCTTCGAACACGACTTGGCTCGATGTTCGGCGCCGTTAATTACATCACTGCTGTCGCATAAATAAAACGTGATGTAAACACCACACATGGAGTGGAGTCATGTTTGTCCGTCCCTTCTAACTCATGAATCTGCCTTGTATGTTTTATGTTGTCACCAAAGCTTCCATCTTTACATTACGAGCACTTTGATCTGTCTTGATGTGTCCTATAAAATAAACGGGTCTCCGCGTTGGACCGTTTTTATTAATAACTTTTTCCTGCCGCAACTCATGAATTAGTCTCGCGCTCACACAGGAAACAACCAGACGAGCTTCCATGTGGGTCTGAAGCTGAAGACACGCCTCCAACATGAAGTTCACGCTGTTCATCATCACAGTAACTCAACTACTACTGCTGAGGAGGAGGAGGAGGAGCAGACTCAACAGGCACTTAAGGCTGCTGCTTGTCCGCAATGCATGATGGGATATATTGCCTGGTTAGGGATGTCCACTACATGTGGCGGTGGATTGTGGGATACGTGCAGTGCACTATGTATGAACATTAATAATCACTAAACATTCGGACGCCCCTACAAAGTGGCCTAATCGCTGTATAGAGCACTAAACGGTGATTAGCCGTGAACATGTTACAGCTGCTGTCCTGCACAGCGCCCCGTGGCATGCTGGGAAACGTAGTGCGGGGAGGTACCTGGGAGCTGGGCTGCCGCAGGTCGTCCGCCCGGCTGGGAGACTCGCTCTTCGCTCTCTGACGCTCGGCCAACACGACCACGCTGCCGGTCGGACTGAACCTGCACACACACACACACACACACACGCACACACACACACACACACACACACACACACACACACACACACGCACACACACGCACACTATCATCATCATCAGTGTATTCGTTCATTACATGATCAACTGCTACAAATTTAGGATGAAGCCTGTCTGTCTGCTGTGACTCACCTGTCTGTCTGTCTGTCTGTCTGTCTGCTGTGACTCACCTGTCTGTCTGTCTGTTATGACTCACCTGTCTGTCTGTCTGCTGTGACTCACCTGTCTGTCTGTCTGCTGTGACTCACCTGTCTGTCTGTCTGTCTGTCTGCTGTGACTCACCTGTCTGTCTGTCTGTCTGCTGTGACTCACCTGTCTGTCTGTCTGTCTGTCTGTCTGTCTGTCTGCTGTGACTCACCTGTCTGTCTGTCTGCTGTGACTCACCTGTCTGTCTGTCTGTCTGTCTGCTGTGACTCACCTGTCTGTCTGTCTGTCTGCTGTGACTCACCTGTCTGTCTGTCTGTCTGTCTGTCTGTCTGCTGTGACTCACCTGTCTGTCTGTCTGCTGTGACTCACCTGTCTGTCTGTCTGCTGTGACTCACCTGTCTGTCTGTCTGTCTGTCTGCTGTGACTCACCTGTCTGTCTGTCTGTCTGTCTGTCTGCTGTGACTCACCTGTCTGTCTGTCTGTTATGACTCACCTGTCTGTCTGTCTGCTGTGACTCACCTGTCTGTCTGTCTGCTGTGACTCACCTGTCTGTCTGTCTGTCTGTCTGCTGTGACTCACCTGTCTGTCTGTCTGTCTGCTGTGACTCACCTGTCTGTCTGTCTGTCTGTCTGTCTGTCTGTCTGCTGTGACTCACCTGTCTGTCTGTCTGCTGTGACTCACCTGTCTGTCTGTCTGTCTGTCTGCTGTGACTCACCTGTCTGTCTGTCTGTCTGCTGTGACTCACCTGTCTGTCTGTCTGTCTGTCTGCTGTGACTCACCTGTCTGTCTGTCTACCGTGACTCACCTGTCTGTCTATCTGTCTGTCTGTCTGCTGTGACTCGCCTGTCTGTCTGTCTGTCTGTCTGTCTGCTGTGACTCACCTGTCTGTCTGTCTGCTGTGACTCACCTGTCTGTCTGCTGTGACTCACCTGTCTGTCTGTCTGCTGTGACTCACCTGTCTGACTGTCTGCTGTGACTCACCTGTCTGTCTGTCTGCTGTGACTCGCCTGTCTGTCTGTCTCTCTGCTGTGACTCACCTGTCTGTCTGCTGTGACTCACCTGTCTGTCTGTCTCTCTGCTGTGACTCACCTGTCTGACTGCTGTGACTAACCTGTCTGTCTGTCTGTCTGCTGTGACTCTCCTGTCTGTCTGCTGTGACTCTCCTGTCTGTCTGTCTCTCTGCTGTGACTCACCTGTCTGTCTGCTGTGACTCACCTGTCTGTCTGTCTCTCTGCTGTGACTCACCTGTCTGTCTGTCTGTCTGCTGTGACTCACCTGTTTGTCTGTCTGTCTGCTGTGACCCACCTGTCCATCTGTCTGCTGACTCACCTGTCTGTCTGCTGTGACTCACCTGTCTGTCTGTCTGCTGTGACTCGCATGTCTGTCTGTCTCTCTGCTGTGACTCACCTATCTGTCTGCTGTGACTCACCTGTCTGTCTGTTTCTCTGCTGTGACTCACCTGTCTGTCTGTTGTGACTCGCCTGTCTGTCTGTCTGCTGTGACTCGCCTGTCTGTCTGTCTGCTGTGACTCACCTGTCTGTCTGTCTGCTGTGACTCACCTGTCTGTCTGCTGTGACTCGCCTGTCTGTCTGCTGTGACTCGCCTGTCTGTCTGTGTGCTGTGACTCGCCTGTCTGTCTGTGTGCTGTGACTCGCCTGTCTGTCTGTGTGCTGTGACTCGCCTGTCTGTCTGCTGTGACTCGCCTGTGACTCGCCTGTCTGTCTGCTGTGACTCGCCTGTCTGTCTGCTGTGACTCGCCTGTCTGTCCGCTGTGACTCGCCTGTCTGTCCGCTGTGACTCGCCTGTCTGTCTGCTGTGATTCGCCTGTTTGTCTGCTGTGACTCACCTGTCTGTCTGCTGTGATTCGCCTGTCTGTCTGCTGTGACTCACCTGTCTGTCTGCTGTGACTCGCCTGTCTGTCTGCTGTGACTCACCTGTCTGTCTCACTGAAGCTGCTAGACGGCTGGATGGTTTTGGGCCCCAGCGAGGCCGGCGGCCCCTGCAGCAGGGCGCTGCGTCCTGATGTGTCGATCATCATGGTGGCTCCCTCCTCGGCGGCCGCCTCCTCCTGAGGCTCCGCCCCGATCCACTCCTCCATCCTCTCCGTCTTGATGCGGACTCCGTCCACGCCTCCCTCTTCGCTGCTGCCGGCGCGCTCCGGCTCGCCGCTCGTCTCCACGTACCACTGGCCGGCCCGGTTGATGCGCAGGATGGATTCTTTGCCCGTCCGGCCGGCGGCGCCGGGTCCCTCCGGCCCGCCGTGCTCCGCCGCCGGGGGGCTGAGCGGCTCCTCGGCGGGACTTCCGGCCTCGCGCGTCTCCGCGGCTCCGGCGGAGGAACCTCCCCGCGGGCCGAGGAGACGCAGACCGCCTCGCGCCGCCTCCAGGGTCCTGCAGCCGCCGCGGTGGCCCCGCCCCTCCTCCTCCCCCGGGTCCTCGTCCAGGTCGGCCAGGCTGATCTTCAGGTGGATCCCCTCCAGGATCTGGGTGCAGCGGTCGATGATGTGCTGCATCTGCAGGAAGCTGGCGGCCGTCAGGTAGCTGATGATGTCGGCGAGCTGCAGGCACAGCCGGCCGGTGTAGCAGAAGGACAGCAGCTGCTCGAACACCGACGGGTTGCGGATCACCGTCAGCGACACGGTGCTCATCTGGCTCAGCGACATGTGGTCTCTGAAGTACGGCGAGCTGGCGGCCAGAACCACCTTGTGGGCCCGGAAGCTCTGACCCTGCACGTTGACCACGATGTCACACAGCCGGCCCTGCACACGCAGCTGGTTCAGGTGCGACAGCACCGAGTTACTGAAGTCCGGGATGTCCAGCTGGATGCTGCCGGACCGCTCCATGCTGCAGCCTGCAGGGACCAGAACCACAACAGAGCCACATCAGAGCCACATCAGAACCACAGCAGAACCACAGCAGAAACACATCAGAACCACAGCAGAACCCCTTCAGAACCACATGAGCAGCAGACCGGCTCAGGACTGAACCAGTACCCGGACCAGAGCAGGACCGGACCGGGCAGGCAGCGGCGGGGCAGCTGGGACTCACCTGAGGGGAAAACAGCGGCAGTAGGTCGGTAGTGTGGCTGTCGAGGCTTCAGTCCTCGCAGCTAGCTGGGCATCGTTAGCCGCACCGCAGATGACGGAGCTCCGCCGCCGCCCGCCGCTCGGCGCGGAGGTCGCTGATTCAACGCCGGGAAACAGGCGCTCTGCTCGGCAGCACTGCGCTCTGCGGGTCGGTCAGCAGCCCGGGAGCCATTCCGCTGAAACTTGTTGTCTGTTTTCTGTCCGCTCACTTCTCATCTTCCTTTTCACGGCAGAAGGGCCGAGGCTGGAGGAAGAAAACGCGGGGCATTGTGGGAAGCGCAGTGCTTCTTCTCGCCACAGACGCTGTAACGGCGGCTGCGAGGACTACGTTTCCCGAGATGCATCGCGCGGTGTAGGTGGGTCTGGTGCTTGTAGTTTGGAAAGACTAGTTTCTCTGCAAAACACACACACACACACACACACACACACACACACACACACACACACACACACACACACACACACACACACACACACACACAGTGCACATGCTTTGCGTGTTTTTCATCAAAATGAAACTGAAAGCGCGTGACGCCGCGTTTCTTCATGTTTCAGTTGAAGTGACAGGAAGCAGAGGAGGAGGCTCCTGAGGCTGCAGGGTGTCTGGGTGTGTTTGGGTGTGTTTGGGTGTGTTAGGAGTGTCTGGGTGTGTTTGGGTGTGTTTGGGTGTTTGCTGTGGACAGAGGCTGTAGGCCACAACACCTATTGATTTCTGCTGCCATGGCAACGGTTCTGCCTGAATACACACTACTCACAAAAAGTTAGGGATATTGGGCTTTCGGGTGAAATTTCAGGATGAACCTAAAATGCATTCTAACCTTTCCAGGTGAACTTAATGTGACCTTCTGTAAACTTTTGAATGCACATGTCCAACTGTTCAGTGTTTCAGTACTTTTTGCACAAGTTGCTGTTCTCTAACAAGGAGTTTAACGGCAAAATTCACATCAGGTGTTTGATGCTCCAGCTCATCGAGGTCGTATCATTAGGGAACGGCTGCTGGAGACTGGGGTACCTCAGATGGAGTGGCCTGCACTTTCTCAGACCTGAATCCCATAGAAAACCTATGGGATCAGCTGAGTGGCCGTGTAGAGGCTTGGAGCTCTGTACCCCAGAACCTCAATGTCCTGAGGGCTGCCCTTCAAGAAGAGTGGGATGCCATGCCTCAGCAGACAATAAGTCCACTTGTGAACAGCATGAGACGTCGCTGTCAAGCTGTAATTGATGCTCAAGGGCACATGACAAGTTATTGACACTGACATTTTTTGTTGTGGTATATCCACCACTGTTGTTGGCTTTTGTTTCAAGAAATTGTTTGAGATGAGGAAATCACCAGTGTATGCTTCTACTTAAATGCCCTACTTTCATGATATAATATCACTGTAGCGTGAACTTTTTATATATTTAAATTTCACCCAAAAGCCAAATATCCCTAACTTTTTGTCAGCAGTGTATAAACTGTAAGTTTGTACTGCAGACACTCAGATTTCCCTCAGGTGTGTGGCATCTCCATCATGTTTGTATCTGAATCTGCTGTGAGACACACACTCACACACACACTCACACACACACACACACACACACACACACACACACACACACACACACTCACACTCACAGTGAGACCTTACGTAGGACAGAGTCCACTGAAGGTTTTAAGAGAGAGCTGATCTTCTGGGACGGGCTGCTCGCTGCTGTGTGTTCTCTGCTGTGTGTTCTCTGCTGTGTGTTCTCTGCTGTGTGTTCTCTGCTGCGTGTTCTCTGCTGTGTGTTCTCTGCTGTGTGTTCTCTGCTGCGTGTTCTCTGCTGTGTGTTCTCTGCTGTGTGTTCTCTGCTGCGTGTTCTCTGCTGTGTGTTCTCTGCTGTGTGTTCTCTGTTCTGTGTGTTCTCTGTTCTGTGTGTTCTCTGCTGTGTGTTCTCTGCTGTGTGTTCTCTGCTGTGTGTTCTCTGCTGTGTGTTCTCTGCTGTGTGTTCTCTGCTGTGTGTTCTCTGTTGTGTGTTCTCTGTTCTGTGTTCTCTGTTGTGTGTTCTCTGTTCTGTGTTCTCTGTTGTTTCCCTGGATTTTATTTTGTTTTCTCCTTTCGCTGTAAAGCACTTTGTGATTGTATCTAGGAAAAGTGCTCTATAAATAAAATTTACTTACTTACTTACTTACTTACACACACACTCACACACACACACACACGCACACACACACACACACACACACACACACACACACTCACACATACACACACATTCTCACACACACACACACACACACACACACACACTCATAGCAGTGGTTCTCTAATGGCGTTTTTCCACGAGCACCTACTCGGCTCGACTCGGTTTCGGTGGTTGTCCATCACCGTTGAGTCCCACCTCATCGTGGGTGGAGTCGTCATAACAACGCGGCCCCGCCCCCAAGCACAGAAAAGTCTCCATGGCTGTGTCTGAAAATCACTCCCTCCCTCCCCCCTCCCTACTCACTCTATAGGGAGGTCAGTGTAGTGACTATACAGTGACTCAATAGTGGACCGTATCAGACACGACTTCGCTCGTTGTTTGGCGCCGTTCCGCAATGCATGATGGGATATATTGCCTGGTTAGTGACCATCAGATGTTCACTACATTTGGCGGTGGATTGTGGGAAACATGCAGTGGACTATATAGTGAACATTAATAATCACTAGACATTCGGACACCACTACAAAAAGGCCTAATCACTGTATAGTGCACTATATAGTGGTTAGGGAGTGGTTTCGGACACAGCCCACCTCTTCATGTGACCGCGGTGCCGGTTTACTTGCCATTTTCCAACTTTGCCGACTTCAGTGATGATCAATGCGCCCGCTCGCTGCTGCTGTTTCCTTTTTAAATGTCGGCTTTGGTTTTCATGCAGGAGTCGCTCTCGTCGCTCCCCGTCCAATCAGAGGCCTGCACGGCGTTTACGGCACATTTCAGCTCGACTCAGCTCACCTGGAGCCCCGGCTGAGTCGGCACTGAAACAGGACCTGGTACCAGGAACTGAACCAGGACCTGGAACCAGGAACTGAACCAGGACCTGGTACCAGGAACTGAAACAGGACCTGGTACCAGGAACTGAAACAGGACCTGGTACCAGGAACTGAAACAGGACCTGGTACCAGGAACCACCACCTGATGGAAAGCTCGAGGCGAGTAGCTGCTGTGGAAAACGGCCCAAAGTTTCCTGGTGTGAGGAAGCCTGATCCCTGACACACAGAGGATGGGGGAGAGCGTCAGTGGCCAAGGACAGAGACTGCTGGGCCAGCAGGGGGCGCCGCTCCAGGCACAGCACATTGAAACTGAAACTAATGGCGGCTGTTAGCTAGCTCAGGACTGCGGCAGTGTTTTAGCCGCTGATGCTAGCTGCTCCTCAGTTAGCTCATGTTAGCTAACCAGCTCTAAGATCATTCTAACGCGCTCGGTGATGATGTCACAGGGAGCAGAGACGGCTGTGATTGGAGGATGTGTGTGTGTGTGGTGTTTTTTTAAGATTATATTTTTGGCATTTCTGCTTTTTTGACAGCCACAGTGGAAACAGACAGGAAAGGCAGGGGAGAGAGAGACAGGAGGGGCAGGGGAGAGAGAGACAGGAGGGGCAGGGGAGAGAGAGACAGGAGGGGCAGGGGAGAGAGAGACAGGAGGGGCAGGGGAGAGAGAGACAGGAAAGGCAGGGGAGAGAGAGACAGGAGGGGCAGGGGAGAGAGAGACAGGAGGGGCAGGGGAGAGAGAGGACGACCTGCAGCAGAGGACCTGAGGTCGGATTTGAACCCTGGTCGCTGCGATCAGGACTGAGCCCTGGTGCACGGTGTGCTCTTTACCGCTGAGCCACCGGTGATGTGTGTGTTGAATGGGAACGTTGTTGAATGGGAACGTTGTTGGATGGGAACGTTGTTGAATGGGAACGTTGTTGGATGGGAACGTTGTTGAATGGGAATGTTGTTGAATGGGAACGCTGAATGGGAACGTTGTTGAATGGGAACGTTGAATGGGAACGTTGTTGGATGGGAACGTTGTTGGATGGGAACGTTGTTGAATGGGAACGTTGTTGAATGGGAACGTTGTTGAATGGGAACGCTGAATGGGAACGTTGTTGAATGGGAACGTTGAATGGGAACGTTGTTGGATGGGAACGTTGTTGAATGGGAACGTTGTTGAATGGGAACGTTGTTGAATGGGAACGCTGAATGGGAACGTTGTTGAATGGGAACGTTGAATGGGAACGTTGTTGAATGGGAACGTTGTTGGATGGGAACGTTGTTGAATGGGAACGTTGTTGAATGGGAATGTTGTTGAATGGGAACGCTGAATGGGAACGTTGTTGAATGGGAACGTTGTTGAATGGGAACGCTGAATGGGAACGTTGTTGAATGGGAACGTTGAATGGGAACGTTGTTGGATGGGAACGTTGTTGAATGGGAACGTTGTTGAATGGGAACATTGTTGAATGGGAACGCTGAATGGGAACGTTGTTGAATGGGAACGTTGTTGAATGGGAACGTTGTTGGATGGGAACGTTGTTGAATGGGAGCGTTGTTGAATGGGAACGTTGTTGGATGGGAACGTTGTTGAATGGGAGCGTTGTTGAATGGGAACACTGAATGGGAATGTTGTTGAATGGGAACATTGAATGGGAACGTTGTTGAATGGGAATGTTGTTGCATGGGAACGTTGTTGAATGGGAACGTTGTTGAATGGGAACGTTGAATGGGAACGTTGTTGAATGGGAACGCTGAATGGGAACGTTGTTGAATGGGAACGTTGTTGAATGGGAACGTTGTTGGATGGGAACGCTGAATGGGAACGTTGTTGAATGGGAACGTTGTTGAATGGGAACGTTGAATGGGAAAGTTGTTGAATGGGAACGTTGTTGGATGGGAACGTTGTTGGATGGGAACGTTGTTGAATGGGAACGCTGAATGGGAACGTTGTTGAATGGGAACGTTGAATGGGAACGTTGTTGAATGGGAACGTTGTTGCATGGGAACGCTGAATGGGAACGTTGTTGAATGGGAACGTTGTTGAATGGGAACGTTGAATGGGAACGTTGTTGGATGGGAGCGTTGTTGAATGGGAACGTTTTTGAATGGGAACGTTGAATGGGAGCGTTGTTGAATGGGAGCGTTGTTGAATGGGAACGTTAAATGGGAACGTTGTTGAATGGGAGCGTTGTTGAATGGGAACGTTGAATGGGAGCGTTGTTGGATGGGAACGTTGAATGGGAGCGTTGTTGGATGGGAGCGTTGTTGAATGGGAGCATTGTTGGATGGGAACGTTGTTGAATGGGAGCGTTGTTGGAGCGTTGTTGGATGGGAGCGTTGTTGAATGGGAACGTTGAATGGCAACGTTGTTGAATGGGAACGTTGTTGAATGGGAGCGTTGTTGAATGGGAACGTTTTTGAATGGGAACGTTGAATGGGAGCGTTGTTGAATGGGAACGTTTTTGAATGGGAACGTTGAATGGGAGCGTTGTTGAATGGGAGCGTTGTTGAATGGGAACGTTGAATGGGAACGTTGTTGAATGGGAGCGTTGTTGAATGGGAACGTTGAATGGGAGCGTTGTTGAATGGGAACGTTTTTGAATGGGAACGTTGAATGGGAGCGTTGTTGAATTGGAACGTTGTTGAATGGGAGCGTTGTTGAATGGGAACGTTGAATGGGAGCGTTGTTGGATGGGAACGTTGAATGGGAGCGTTGTTGAATGGGAGCGTTGTTGAATGGGAACGTTGAATGGGAACGTTGTTGAATGGGAGCGTTGTTGAATGGGAACGTTTTTGAATGGGAACGTTGAATGGGAGCGTTGTTGAATGGGAACGTTTTTGAATGGGAACGTTGAATGGGAGCGTTGTTGAATGGGAGCGTTGTTGAATGGGAACGTTGAATGGGAACGTTGTTGAATGGGAGCGTTGTTGAATGGGAACGTTGAATGGGAGCGTTGTTGAATGGGAACGTTGAATGGGAGCGTTGTTGGATGGGAGCGTTGTTGAATGGGAGCGTTGTTGGATGGGAACGTTGTTGAATGGGAGCGTTGTTGGAGCGTGACGTGTTCGCTGGTTTGAGAGCTGAGCCAGTTCAACGCGTCTCTTTCAGGAACATGGAGGGAAAAGGACTGATGGGCAAATGAGAAACAAATCATCAAAAGCAAACAGTTACCTGAACCTCAGTAGGTCTAAAAAAAAAAAAAAAAAAGAAAGAAAGAAAAAATGAGCAAAAATGACCTGAAAATGTTTTCCCAAGTTTTTTTCCAGGTAAATTTCTGACTTTCTGATGTCAGTTTGAACTTTCCTGCGGCTGCACCTTAAACCACCCACTCCTCCCACCCGTCTGCACCGCACAGCGCCACCATGTGGAGCACATCGAGGGTCTGCTAGAGCTGCACACATCAAACTTACAACCAAAGCCATCATCATCATCATCATCATCATCATCATCATCATCTGACCTTCACCCTGATGGGTCCCCAGGTGGGCCAGATCAGGTCAGAAAAAGCAGAGGCCTCAGAGAAATGAGCGCTGGACTCTTCAGTAAAGAGATGGACTCTGACTCAGTGATACTCAGGCCTGGTTCCTGTTTTTAAAAAGTTTATTTTACTTACACAAACCTTAAGTTTTGGTTAAATCACTTCCTGGTGTGGCTGAAGCCGAGGGGCGGGACCTGCAGGCCGCAGCTCTGCTTCCCCCCGGAAACTAAACCTAAACGTGTCGCATCACGCCGTCCTGCACTTCCTGTCCACGTGCACCTCTACAGGTACGTGCAGGGTGTGTTCAGCGGCGAGCTGCCGTTGGCGGGCCGCAGGATCAGGGTGAGGCCGTCAGGCAGGTTGGTGGCGTTCATGTGTGGCTCCGCCCCCTCAGCCTCACACAGCACCGTGGAGCTGTTGGAGCCCGGAGCAGCCGGAGCCAGCTGGCTCACATCTGCACACAAAATTAATCAATTAGTCAATTAGTCATTCATATATATAGATATAGATATAGATATAGATATAGATCTAGTGAAAGAGAGAGAGAAAGAGAGATATAGATATATATATTTATGTGTGTATAATCTAATCCAGTCCAGCTGTTGTGCCCTAAAGTTTCCTCTCCTGCTGCCTGTAACGCTCAGCTTGTCTTGTTGTCACGGTAACAGAGGTGTTCATTCACTTCTATGTTTGGCATTGAGCTCATAGTTAGTGCTGCACTTTACTGACAGCTGTTTCCACTATTCTGTCCCCCCTCATGTATGTAAATATAGACGGACAAAAAATCAGAAACCCCTCTCAGTGTAATGCAGTCCAGTAGCAGACCTGCAAACTACAACCTCAGTAATAAACACAGAATTAAAGAGACACATTCTCCACAATGTCAACACAAACTGAACATTATAAACTTTAACAGCAGAAAGACAAATAAGAGCAAAACATGAAGGTCAAATTAAGATTTAAGGTTAAAACAGGAAAGTCTGTTTGCAAAGGAAGGAAGTCTGAGTCTTTAAGAGGGGATTTAAAAAAGTTACTCAATGTGGGTGTGATCTCCTCAGGCAGGACGTCCCATGGGAACAGACAGACAGACAGGCAGACAGACAGGTAGAGACAGGTCTAGCAGACAGACGGGTATATCAGGCAGACAGACAGACAGGTGTCTCTCTCTCACCCAGCAGCAGCAGCAGCAGCGGCTCGCTCGGCTCAGAGCGGCGGTGCAGCTCTTCCTGCTCGTAGCTGCAGCTCAGCCGCACAGGAAGCAGCGGCGCCGCCTGCTGGCCGGCGGCGAGCCTGCGGGCCGTCAGGTTGGCGCTGCAGGACGCCCAGCCCAGAGACGCCCTGTCGCTGGAGAAGTGACAGAAGGGAGTTTAAGCAAAGGCGGATTGTGCGGCGGCTACTGCAACCGGAAATGGCTCTCACCCGACGCTCTTGCCGTAGCTGTCAAATCCACAGTAGTCATTAAGCAAACTACCGCGACAGCGGCAGCGTTTTCCTCAGCGTCAACGCTGTGCAGTTTTATTAATTAAAAGTGTTACACTCATAGTGAGTGTGAATAGTTTTTTTGCTATTCAAATGTATTGTCATTATGCCAAGTGCAGGTAGAAAGCAAAACGGAAAGATGTGTGCATTTCGGACAATAATTTAAAGATTTAATAATAATAATAATAATATATTATTAATAATAATTAATTATTTACAATTAAGCACACATCTGATCGGAGTGTGAAGGGATCAGTGCGTGACCTGCATGACGTGCAAGAACACATTTAATTTCAGAAATATGAGGAAAACTATTTAACTGACACGCCTATATCACGCGTTGTAGCGACAACGTGAGAATGATCCTTTCGCCGTTGTAGATCAGGCTACTACGGCAGACAACGCCGGCGCGACGGCTGAAGTCTCGATCAGCAGAGCGCAGATCCATTTCCGGTTGCCGTAGCCGCCGCAAAATCCGTCGTTGCTTAAACTCCCTAGACA
This sequence comes from Myripristis murdjan, assembly GCF_902150065.1. Classification (NCBI taxonomy): domain Eukaryota; kingdom Metazoa; phylum Chordata; class Actinopteri; order Holocentriformes; family Holocentridae; genus Myripristis; species Myripristis murdjan. The sequence continues at coordinate 35,949,609 of NC_043983.1, forward strand.
GACGGGGACGGGGACGAGGACGAGGAGCAGCGCACCTCCACGCTGCCCTCTACTGACACAACCTGAGAACTGACAGACAGGACGGGAGCACTGACGCTCTCTGCCAGGAGAGACAGACAGGCAGGCAGGAGAGAGAGACAGGCAGCAGAGAGGAGACAGGAGAGAGGAGAAACAGACAGGACAGAGAGGCAGGAGACAGGCACGCAGGAGAGACAGACAGGAGAGTGAGACAGGAGAGACAGACAGACAGTATTGGGTCTGACCTTCAGCTTCTGTTTGCTGCTGTTATTTGTTTGTTATGCTGAGTCAGCAGAAACGCCTCACACACTTGTTTTCCGACTGTCAGGTGTGTGTGTGTGTGTGTGTGTGTGTGTGTGTGTGTGTGTGTGTGTGTGTGTGTGTGTGTGTGTGTGTGTAACTTCACAAGAAAACTAAAGCTTTTGGAGAAAAACCTCTCTGAGACTAACTCTAACGCTGTGGAAAGCAAAACGTTTCCCCAGGGACTATTTTCCCTGGCGGAGGAGGAGGAGGGAGCGCTTCAGCTCTAAAGCCCCGCTGCTCGCTTTGGGAGGAGATCAGAGGAACGTTCTGGACCTGCAGAGGAACTGAGAACTGAGCTCTGCTGATTGGTTGGACCAGCCTGACCTTTGACCTGTGGCCTCTCACCCCAGAGGAACAGGGCTGTGTTGTCGCTGGACTCGGACGTGTAGCTCTGCAGGTGGTAGTCACACCTGACGGAGGTGCGGCCCCCGACCGGGAGGCGGCGCATCAGCCGCCGGACGGGCAGCACGAAGCGGCAGACGTAGTCGTGGGTGGTCATCACGCTGAGCGGCGTCCGCGCGTCGCCCCGGTACAGACGGCACTCGCCGCCGGTGTAGTCGATGGGAACGCCGCACAGCACCGTCAGCCACTCCCCCGCCACCACGACCGGGCTGCTGACGCTGATCCACGGCTTCTCTGAGGGGGGGGGGGGGCAGACAGGTGATGATGATGATGATGATGATGATGATGATGATGATGTCATGGCGACAGACGTACTTACCACTCCATCTCGACCTGGCCGACACCCCGCCTGTCAATCAAACACAAACAGGAAGTCATGATGATGTCACGTTCCCCAAACCGAGGCCAACAGAGATAGATACCACACCTGCCCTGCGTCCGAGTCCCCACACTATCACACTCTGTAGTAGGGAAAAAAGAATGAGTACATCCCAGTACACAGTGTGTCAGGTGCAGTACACCAAGAGTACCAGGATGTTCTACTACATCAGTCTGCATGTCAGCATGCTGCTCTGGCCATGCTGACCCACAATCCTTTGCACAGCGGACATTACATGGCACTGACTGAGCTGCATGTACAGGCCACGCCCACAGGAAGACAACACACACACACACACACACACACACACACACACGGCCCTCACCTGTCTCAGGTACAGCACCAGGTACAGGAAGACAGCAGATCAGAAATCAGACAGAGGACAGCGCAGTATGAAACAGCAACAACAACATTCAAATGTGGAGCTACGGACGGAGGAGGAAGTGAGCGAGAGGGGCGGAGCTCAGGGAGGACACATGGAGTGTGTCCCAATAGTATGCATACACATGCATACTGCATACTACACTGCATACTTTGTAAGGGCAGCTGCAGTACATACTAAAAGTAAAAAGTAGAAGTATGAGATTTGGAACGCAGGGCCTGTCTGTCTACCTGTCTGCCTGCTTTTCTGTTACCTTAACCTTAACTTAACTCTTACCTTAACCTTAACTTAACCCAATCCTTACCTTAACCTAACCTAACCCTTACCTTAACCTTAACCTGGCTCTAACCTGAACCAGGTGTGGTGGGCCTGAGGGGGAGCAGCTCCTTCTGATTGGTTCCTCTGATAGTGACTTCCTGCCAGCCAGCGGTCAGCAGCGTTCTCCCTGACAAGCCACAGTGACTCCCCACAACACGAGCAGCTGACCTGACAGGCCTGAGGCCCTGATCTGCTGCAGCAGGTAAACACTGAGGGGACCAAACCCACACACACACACACACACACACACACTCACCACACAGAGCGAGGCTGAGCAGCAGCAGCAGTGCATCCATCTGACTGCAGGGTTCTTCCTCTTCTGACCTGAAAGCTGCTGCACGTTTAAACTTTAACTGCCTCTGTGTTTTTACCCGCTGTTAAAGGGCCATACCAACAAAACTCAACAACCTGGGGGGGGGGGGGTTCAAACTGTTCCCTGTCCCGAGCTGGCCTCCAGCGAGCCGGGGCCCCGGGACAGGGTCTGGGCTGAGCTCACAGTCAAATGTTTGTGACGAGGTTACGTCGGGACAAAGTTGATTCTGAGGTGAGTGTTGACTCTGGACCTGTCAGGTGATGCTGCAGCCAGAGGTTTTCATAGTGGGGCTCGGGGTCCCCCAGGGGTCCTTGGGGGTCCTCCAGGGGGTCCTCAGTTTAAATGTTTGTTTGCGTCTGAACGGCACCTGAAGCCTTTAGACGTCTGGTCCAGCAGCACTGACCTGACCTTTACACAGAGCTTTGTTATGTGTAGAAAGTTGTCTTGTAGCCAACAGAAAACTCAGGGTTAACCCTGAAGTCACCTCGCTAAGCCCAAATCCAGCTGCTGGGACAGGCCTCTGCTGAACTCCAGGGAAGTGAGACTAAACTGAAGCCCCAGACATGAAGGCCTAGATCTTTTCTATCTGACGTGATTCTGCAGCCATGAAACAACAGCAGCTTGGCTTTGAATATTTCCCTCAGTATCAGAGAGATGGAGCTTCAACAGAGACACAGCATTATTATTATTATTAGTAGTAGTAGTAGTAGTATTAGTATTAGTATTATTGGTCAGCAGCCAGATGTTGTTGTTGTTGTTTTCCTGTTCTCATAAGCTCTGAGTGCAGCTCGGTGCAGTGACACAGAGTGACCACCGGGGGGCAGCACAAGACTGATGATGAATGTAAACGGGTCAACATGTCATGTTTGTTTTGACTTACAAAATACTCAAAAATGTGGACAAAGATTTGATGTTAAGAGTGATATATTACTCATGTTTAATAATCCCAGTTTTTTCGGCAGATGAACCTTATATAATTAGATTATTATTTTGGCTAAATATTCCATCCATGAAATGATTTGGCTTAAAACGTTACCCCTGTTTTACAATTTTAAAGGTTCCGATTTTAATACATATTTGACTGCTACTAAAAATTTAAAAGTCAGAAATAAAAACTGGAAAAAATATGAAATTGCTTCATTGATATTTCAGATTTCCTCCCTTTAGTCAGCAGACCCTGGGGAGCTTCACTTTTTGTTTCTTTCCTTTCCTGTAATTGATTGTAATTTATTTTAACATTATTTTTGCAGGTTTTTTTGATGAAACGTGTGTGTGTGTGTGTGTGTGTGTGTGTGTGTGTGTGTGTGTGTGTGTGTGTGTGTGTGTGTGTGTGTGTGGTGAACTTCATGTAGCCTATATGACTTGAATTTATTCTAATAAAGGAAAACGCTTGGCCGCGGCTGATCTCAGAGCAGCAGGTGATGCAGGTGACTTCTGGTCTCAGGGTTCAGTGACCTGAAGCTGAAGCAGGTTTGATTTGTAGTTAAAATGAAAATGAAAATTAAATTAAAAATTAAAATCTTAATCTGATCGGAATCCAAACATCTGCAGGTGTCAGAGTGAGGCGACCCTGCTTCCTGCTCACGCGGCTGTTTCATTGTCTCCATGGCAACAGAGGAGGAGGCGGGGCCCTTCATTATATATAAACACCATCAAATATTTACAATATTTCTGTATGTTTAGATATTTTATATGTAATGTTTCTGACTGGACCCTGAAAACAGCTGAGCTCCAACAAGATGAACTGACGGGATGCTCAGAGTTTCTGATTCCTGCCATCTGCGGTGCGTAAAAACAAATTATAATGTTAATCCTGAATTATCCCTGAAATGCCACTTAGAAAATAAGTAATTAAATTCACACCTTATATGGAAGATTGGAAGATATGGAAGGTATTGTTATTTTATTTTATTTTAAGGGATATCGAAAAAGCCTTGATTATCCCTCGAATTAAAACAAAGACTGAAATATTCCTTCATTTTTGGCATTCATTCAAATTAATGAGCTACATCTTGAAGTTAAGAGCGTGTGTGTGTGTGTGTGTGTGTGTGTGTAAAAACACAGCGGAGGCTCTAGCAGGTTGGGTTTATTAAGCGCTAACAGACACTCAGACAGTTACAGTGTGCAGCGGGACGGGACGGGACGGGACGGGGCGGGACGGGACGGGGCGGGACGGGGGGTCCAGCCGGACACCGAGCGGCTCGGGCCGGGCCGGGGGTGCGGAGGGTGTGCAGCTGCAGCAGACTCCTCTGTCATCAGTCAGGAAAACAACAGCACATCAGGTTTTGTCCTGTTTCATATAAATTAATGAGAAACTACACGGCTCACTACTGCCGTCTGAACACAGAACACACACACAGTAGAAAATACATTCTGCACGGAGCGGGACGCGTTTCTCTAAGCTGTCCGGTTAACCTGCCGTTAACCCTTTGAAACCCAGCAGCTCGTATTCCGCCCTCTGCACGGGGCGCACTTTACATCTGTTTGCTTATTTTGGGGGGAAATTTTGTGGTATTTGTCAAATCGTTTAATTTGAAGCTTACACTTACAATCATTATAAACAGACCATGACCAGTGATTATTTTTTTTTTACTAGCCTACTTCTCTGATATTTTGGGTTAATTTTTCTGATAACTTTTAATAATAATAATTTTCTGGTCAAGTTTTACTAATTTCTTGGTAATTTCTGGGTCGTAGTTTTTGACAGAAATCCAGTGAAACTGCTCAGGTTTCAAACGGGTGAACGAAGGGAACATTTTAAATATTTCAGAACAATAAGCGCTACAGTTCTAGTTGTTCCTCCATCAGGACGTTTAAGAGGGTCAGTACGTCTACAACAGATCCGGGACCTGTCGCCGGCCCGGGACAGCCCACAGTCCACTCTGATGCCGGAAGTGCTTTTTCTTCTTCTACCGCGTCTCTTCCCCGCCTCCTGCAGGAGCAGTGACAGTCCTCCAGCCGGGACGGGATCAGGAGGCCCCCAGGGGCCCCCGGACGCCCTAAACACAGTTCAGTCCATATATACACACACTCACATGTACACAGGCTGTACACACAGCTGCACGTCCGCTCTGCGCGGCGCACGGCCGCCCGCCGCTCAGGACGACGAGGCCACGTTCCCGGACGACGCCACCGTCTCCCGGGGCGAGCACTCCGGCTCCTCCTTGTTGGGGTGGGAGGAGTTGTCCGACTTGCTGCGGCTGAACTCCGCCCCCATGATGGGCCCGGAGAACTTGCCGGCGGGCCGGACGCAGGCGGTGCAGCACAGCAGCGTCTTGATGAAGGCCCGCCGCATCTCGTTGCTGGTCAGCGTGTAGATCAGGGGGTTCATGGCCGAGTTGAGCACGGCGAGCGCCAGGAACCACTCGGCCTTGAAGAGGATGGGACACATGCGGGTCTCGCAGGCCACGTCCAGCAGCAGCAGGATGAAGAGCGGCGCCCAGCAGGCGATGAAGCAGCTCAGCACGATGATGACGGTCTTCAGCAGGGCCATGGACTTCTCCGAGCTCTTGCTGTTGGCCCCCGCGTTGCCCCGGCCGTTGGACACCTTGCGGAACACCAGCTTCTTGCTGCGGGCGCGCACCAGGGCGTAGATGCGGGCGTACAGCACCACGATGGCCATGAGGATGATGCTGAAGACCGTGGTGCAGAACAGGATGTAGGTCTTGTGGTAGAGCGGCAGCACGGTGGAGCACTTCTTCATGCTGTCGATGCAGTTCCAGCCCATGACGGGCAGGCCGCCCAGCACGGCGGCGATCATCCACACGGTGCTGATGAGGAGGAAGACGCGGCACGTGTTCCCGTTGTTGTGCAGCTTCATCTTCAGCATGGTGAGGTGGCGCTCGATGGCGATGGCCAGCAGGCTGAAGACGGAGGCGGCCAGGGCCACGAACATGCTGCCCTCCCTGAAGAACCACTGCGTGGGCGTCAGCTTGTAGGTGTTGGCGCCCGACAGCAGGATGTTGGCGGTGTACACCACCCCGGCCAGCAGGTCGGACAGAGCCAGGTTCCCGATGAAGTAGTACATGGGCTTGTGGAACTTCTTGGTCCTCCAGATGGTGAGCAGCACCAGCACGTTCTCCAGGATGATGAAGCAGCACACGATGATGAAGACCACCGAGTCGGCCTTCAGGCCCGAGTCCTGCTCCGTCTTTCGGAACTTGCCGGTGTAATTGTAGTGTTTGGCTATCAGGTCAGAGTACACGGGGTCGGCCATGGCCTGCGGTCTCACAGGCGTCCAGGAGGGGGCGCCGCTGCCTAACTGCTGGTCCTCAGGTCAGGAGGTGACCCTCATCAGGAGCAGAGCCCGTCCTGCTGCCGGAGCCCATCCTGCGGGACACAAAGTTTGTGAGCCTCGACGCGAATAAAAAAACCCTCAGAGCCTCACAAACACACAAACACACAAACACAGCGACACTTTGAATCAAACCACACTCCGTTTTTTAGTTTTATAAAAACATAGAAAAAGGCGGGCAGTTAAATTTCCTTCGATTAAAACCAAAAAATAAGATTATAGAAGAGAAGAGGCGTCACTTGCTTTTTCCATCTTTTTCAGCAGAACGTTTCATTTATTCTCATTTCCACTGCTCGTCTCGTTTTAAAACACACCGAGACCCAAAACCGCAGCAAGGAACAGCAGAAAACTGCGCCTCGACGCTCCGACTCAACTTGGAGCGGCGCTGCTTTCTCTCTTTTTTCCTTTTCTTTTCACTCTTATCTTTAGAAAGAGGCGATTTTCAGTCAAACAGAGAGAGAGCTGATCAGAGCGCATCCCCGCATCCCCGCGGTTTAATTTCTGATCAATAAAGTTGATCTTACCTCGGCGAGGCTCAGGTTCCTCCGGGCAAAGCAAAACGTTTCCACAGAAAAATCAGCAGAGCAGCAGAAAGTGAGAGAGGCTGTGCAGGACCCTCCTCCTGCAACACACACACACACACACACACACACACACACACACACACACTGCCCTCCTCCTCACGCAGCACACCCGGCCGCAGCTCCTGTGATAACTGATATGGTAATTTAAATAACTGCTGCGGTGATTAACATGATAATTTGAATTCCTATGATGATTCTTATGATCATTTAAACAACTGATCTCAGAGCAGCGAAGCCCGCACTCAAACTGTCCAATCAGCAGCGACGTCAGACATTCTGCTGGTCCTGGAACAGCCACACCGTGGACTCTCACAGCACCTTAACCCAGTTTTATCACTGTAGTACCATCGCAGTGTAGTATTTTTATCAGGTAGTATCACAGAACTATCACAGTACTGTCATATGTATATATAATGCATACTTAATGATCTAATATTTCTTTTCTATGTCTTGAATTTTAATTCTCCTTTTAAGAATTTCAACAACTGCAACTGACCCAGTGGGGTCAATAAAGTATTTCTGATCCTGATTCTGACATTACTGCTATCACAGTAGTACTGCAGTAGTGTCACAGTAATACTGCAGTAGTGTCACAGCACTGGTATCACAGTGGTACTGCAGTAGAATATGAATGAGTTCTTCTATTGAAAAACTGTTTTAATATTTTATCAAACATCACTAATCTCAATTCTTTTGTTTTGCCAGCTGAGCCCAACACACACACACACACACACACACACACATAGACACACACACACACACACACACACTCCCCCTGCCCCCCATATTGATTCCAGCTGTATGCCCCCCTCCCTGCTGTATGACACTCGGTCCCGGGGGAGGGCGGGGTAAATCGCTCCGGGGGGTAAAATGAAGCGCCCCTCCACACACAAACTGAACCCTGTTATATGACTTTTTCAGCAGAACCCTTCCTGGGACATTATCACACATCACAACTACACTCTGAGGTCAACACATGTCCCAGCAGCCCTGGGGGCTAGTTCAGCCAAAAACCAACAAAATCAAAATAATATTCACTTTTTCTTAAATGTTGAACATATTTGATGCATTTAAATTAGATTTTTTATGTCACCACCGAGGTTCCAGCGACAGAGAAGAGCGAGTTCTGGTGCGCCGAGGGAACAGGCGACAGACGGAGCGGCGCTGCAGAGCCTTGCTCGGGACGTCCAGAGAGGCTGAGGACACGTGATCAGCTTTAAACCACCGGAATTTAATGGCAGTCCTCTTGTAATGTAATTTTAAACATTTCTAAGAAGTATATATTGTTTTACCCTAACTTTCCTGTGGTGGCTTACTGGTAATTTTTTTCTTGGCTAATTTTCAGAATTTTTGTTTTTTAGTTGCTTGTGGAAATTGTATTTACAAGCATTTAAATACAAGAAATCTGCCATTGAAGTTAGATGAAACCCACATGATCCACTGTGATCAGTGTGTACAGTGTGTGTTCAGTGTGTGTTCAGTGTGTGTTCAGTCTGTGTACAGTGTGTGTTCAGTGTGTGTACAGTGTGTGTTCAGTGTGTGTACAGTGTGTGTTCAGTGTGTGTACAGTGTGTGTTCAGTGTGTGTACAGTGTGTGTTCAGTGTGTGTACAGTGTGTGTTCAGTGTGTGTTCGGTGTGTGTACAGTGTGTGTTCAGTGCGTGTTCAGTGTGTGTACAGTGTGTGGTCAGTGTGTACAGTGTGTGTTCAGTGTGTGTACAGTGTGTGTTCAGTGTGTGTACAGTGTGTGTTCAGTGTGTGTTCAGTGTGTGTTCAGTGTGTTCAGTGTGTGTACAGTGTGTGTTCAGTGTGTGTACAGTGTGTGTTCAGTGCGTGTACAGTGTGTGTTCAGTGTGTGTTCAGTGTGTTCAGTGTGTGTACAGTGTGTGGTCAGTGTGTACAGTGTGTGTACAGTGTGTGTACAGTGTGTGTTCAGTGTGTGTTCAGTGTGTGTACAGTGTGTTCAGTGTGTGTTCAGTGTGTGTTCAGAGTTTGTTCAGAGTTTGTTCAGAGTGTGTACAGTGTGTTCTGTGTGTGTTCAGTGTGTGTACAGTGTGTTCAGTGTGTGTACAGTGTGTTCAGTGTGTGTACAGTGTGTGTTCAGTGTGTGTTCAGAGTTTGTTCAGAGTGTGTTCAGAGTGTGTTCTGTGTGTTCAGAGTGTGTTCAGTGTGTTCAGTGTGTGTACAGTGTGTGTTCAGTGTGTGTTCAGTGTGTGTTCAGTGTGTGTACAGTGTGTGTTCAGAGTGTGTTCAGTGTGTTCAGTGTGTGTACAGTGTGTGTTCAGTGTGTGTTCAGTGTGTGTTCAGTGTGTGTACAGTGTGTGTTCAGAGTGTGTTCAGAGTGTGTTCAGTGTGTGTTCAGTGCGTGTACAGTGCGTGTTCAGTGCGTGTTCAGTGTGTGTTCAGTGTGTTCAGAGTGTGTTCAGTGTGTGTTCAGTGTGTTCAGATTGTGTTCAGTGTGTGTTCAGTGTGTGTTCAGTGTGTGTTCAGTGTGTTCAGTGTGTTCAGTGTGTGTACAGTGTGTTCAGTGTGTGTTCAGTGTGTGTTCAGTGTGTGTTCAGTGTGTGTACAGTGTGTTCAGTGTGTGTTCAGTGTGTGTTCAGTGTGTGTTCAGTATGTTCAGTGTGTTCAGTGTGTGTTCAGTGTGTGTACAGTGTGTGTTCAGTGTGTGTTCAGTGTGTGTACAGTGTGTGTTCAGTGTGTGTTCAGTGTGTGTTCAGTGTGTGTTCAGTGTGTACAGTGTGTGTTCAGTGTGTGTACAGTGTGTGTTCAGTGTGTGTCAGTGTGTTCAGTGTGTGTTCAGTGTACAGTGTGTGTTCAGTGTGTGTACAGTGTGTGTTCAGTGTGTGTTCAGTGTGTGTACAGTGTGTGTTCAGTGTATGTTCAGTGTGTTCAGTGTGTTCAGTGTGTGTACAGTGTGTGTACAGTGTGTGTTCAGTGTGTGTACAGTGTGTGTTCAGTGTGTGTTCAGTGTGTGTACAGTGTGTGTTCAGTGTGTGTTCAGTGTGTGTTCAGTGTGTACAGTGTGTGTTCAGTGTGTGTACAGTGTGTGTTCAGTGTGTGTACAGTGTGTGTTCAGTGTGTGTTCAGTGTGTGTACAGTGTGTGTTCAGTGTATGTTCAGTGTGTTCAGTGTGTTCAGTGTGTGTACAGTGTGTGTACAGTGTGTGTTCAGTGTGTGTACAGTGTGTGTTCAGTGTGTGTTCAGTGTGTGTTAAGTGTGTGTACAGTGTGTGTTCAGTGTGTGTACAGTGTGTGTTCAGTGTGTGTACAGTGTGTGTTCAGTGTGTGTTCAGTGTGTGTTCAGTGTGTACAGTGTGTGTTCAGTGTGTGTACAGTGTGTGTTCAGTGTGTGTTCAGTGTGTTCAGTGTGTGTACAGTGTGTTCAGTGTGTGTTCAGTGTGTGTTCAGTGTGTTCAGTGTGTGTTCAGTGTGTGTTCAGTGTGTGTTCAGTGTGTGTTCAGTGTGTGTTCAGTGTGTTCAGTGTGTGTTCAGTGTGTTCAGTGTGTGTTCAGTGTGTGTTCAGTGTGTGTTCAGTGTGTTCAGTGTGTGTTCAGTGTGTGTACAGTGTGTGTTCAGTGTGTTCAGTGTGTGTTCAGTGTGTTCAGTGTGTTCAGTGTGTGTTCACTGTGTGTTCAGTGTGTGTTCAGTGTGTACAGTGTATGTTCAGTGTGTTCAGTGTGTGTTCAGTGTGTTCAGTGTGTTTTCAGTGTGTTCAGTGTGTGTTCAGTGTGTGTTCAGTGTGTTCAGTGTGTTCAGTGTGTGTACAGTGTGTGTTCAGTGTGTGTTCAGTGTGTGTTC
>NC_043983.1:35965400-35970400 GCF_902150065.1 Myripristis murdjan
AATGGAAAAAATAGGGGGGAAAAAAAGATCCACTGGGCTCTCAGCCAATGGGCAGGCCATTTTCCCAGAGAGCTGATTGGTCAGTAGGTGGGGCTTTTCTACCTGCTGAGCTCTGATCCTGAACTTCACCTGCTCCGGAGCAGGTTAGGTGTTCAGCATATGTTACCATGGCAACATACCTCGATAAAATGTAAACCACCTTCATGGTACAGAAAACCCAGCAGGGTTAACCTGAAGTGACCTCACTGAGCCCAGATCAGCTGCAGGTCCAGTCCAGCTCAGGTCAGACAGCTGCCGCCTGTCTGCTGATTGCACGACGTCACTCAAAACAAAAATGGCTCCTGCACAGATGATTGGTTGAAGTGTTGTTTCAGCTGCATGCACTGTGACTGGCGTGCAACACGGAGCGTACACCAGCCTGATTAACCCTAACCCTGAACCCAGCGGCATCACGGCTCGAGCAGGTCAGCGCATCCTCAGGTGGACGCCTCACACGGCACCCCTAACCCACACCCTGCACACCCTGCACACCCTGCACACCCTCCACACCCTGCACACCCTCCACACCCTGCACACCCTCCACACCCTCCACACCCTGCACACCCTGCACACCCTGCACACCTTGCACAGGGTGTACAGGGTGTGCAGGGTGTGGAGGGTGTGCAGGGTGTGCACTGGGCGTCTTCATGAATTCATACAAGCCTGTAACAGTTGTATTACGGGTTGTATTACAGTGTGTGTGTTTCTTCATGAAGCAGCTGCTCTTCACTCTGACAGTCCAGCTGCTGAGCCACACAGCTCAGGACGGAGGACGGCAGGTGAGTGGGCGGGGCTTCAGTCCGTCCCGGGTCACCTGTCTGTTTACACCTCTGATGTCATGTGGACAAACGGCCTCTGAATGTCCTGAGAGACACTGAGGACACACTGCTGCTGTCCACCTGAGCTGAGAGCTGCAGGTGATGGACAGATGTGAACACCAGGCTCAGAGGCACTTCAGCAGGCTGCCAGGAGGAGGCAGGCGTCAAACCTGCGACCCTGAGAGGGCTCTGCCTCCTGAAGCCGCAGGAGACTCGCTGACGCTGCAGGCTGTTTGTAGTGGAAACTGAGGGAGACACAACACACAGATTAACCTCAGATTAAGCTCAGATTAAGCTCAGATTACACAGGGAGACGTCCTGTCCTGTGTGACCCTCACCTGAACGCCGCCCTGCTCAGCCCACCTGCACCACAGAAACAGAACTGGGTAGAATGGGCGTTGGCAGTGAGCCTACAGGCAGCCATGATTGAGGACCTGATTAAATAACTTTATTGACTCGCTCATGGTGACAGGAGGAGCACCTGGCCGGCAGGTGGATCTCTGTCACGGCGACAACGAAGGAGGAGGTTAAAGTTCAAATCAGATCAGAAGCTAATTCATAGTTAATGTTAGCTAATCAGCTGTGCTGTTAAGAAAGTTATTGAACGAGGCTCACTGGTTTCCACAGTTCAGACAGAACATGTTCCTGTCAGCCTAAGCTCCGCCCACACACATACACACACACACACACACACACACACACACACACACACACACACACACACACGCAGTATGCTCTGGGCCCCTGGGGGCCCTCGTGGGGCCTCAGCGACATGACGGACAGTTTGCTCTCAGCTTTATTTACATGCAGGTGAACTGATGTCCTGCAGCTCGCCGCCTCAACGCTCTTTTAATTATTAATGTTGTCATTTCCTTGTGTTGTTTCCTGGTAATTTAATAATTTGACATCCAGATCATTTATTGATCCTTTGGTTTTTAATCTTTTGCTAATTCCATAATGAACACAACCAAAATATCTTTTCACACACTCACACACTCACACACTCACACTGAGGTGCAACACACTGACCAGCTCCCAGCTCCACACCCTGACCCCTGACCTCTGACCCCTGACTTCTGTGTGGAGGGGACAGAGAAAAGACTTTGGTCCTCTGCAGGGTGACATTGTCTCTCAGGCCATATAAGGTGCTGTGGCTCCGCCCCTGTCAGTAGGGAGGCGGGGGCAGCGTTGCCATGGCGCCGTACGCTGCAGGAAAGCACAGGCAGCCTCGCTGACGCGGCTCTGCAGCCGAAAAAATGATCAGACAAATAGATCAACAATGTTCCTGAATGTGTCAGAGATTTCAATTAAAACATTTGCATGCAGTTATTATCAGCTGTGTGTGATGATATGAGGATTCTGTGATAAAGTGATGAATTCATGGTAAGTGATGCTGAATTCAGCAGAAGGGTCTGGCAGCGACGAGGCAGCAGCTGCTGGCAGGAAAACTAAAGGTCGACATGGAACGCAGAACTTTCCAGAAAGAGCAGTCCAACCTGTCTGCTGTGTGTTTGCTGCACGTGTCTCTTCTGCCTGATCTAGTTCTACATTCTGTGTTATTTTGATGAGCCGACATGCAGCTGCTCGCTGATTGGTCGGATCCAAGCCGACTGATTTTAAATCATAACTCAGAAAGCGGTCTGAAATATCCAGGGGTCGACTCGGGTCGTACTGAGGCCAGGAAAAAATAATCCAGCCCTCATGAAGGTGTAATCTGAAGTCACTGACGATGATGATGATGATGATGATGATAGTGACGATGATGATGATGGTGATGATGATGGTGATGATGATGATGATGGTGATGATGATGATGATGATGATGATGATGATGATGATGATGATGATGATGATGATGGTGATGATGATGAAGATGATGATAATGGTTATGATGGTGATGATGATGATGGTGATGATGATGATGATGATGGTGATGGTGATGATGATGATGGTGATGGTGATGGTGATGATGATGATGATGGTGATGGTGATGGTGATGATGATGATGGTGATGATGATGATGATGATGATGATGGTGATGATGATGTGATGGTGATGATGATGATGGTGATGATGATGATGATGGTGATGATGATGATGATGATGATGATGATGATGGTGATGATGATGATGATGATGATGATGATGATGGTGATGGTGATGGTGATGATAATGATGGTGATGATGATGATGATGATGATGGTGATGGTGATGATGATGGTGATGATGGTGATGATGATGATGATGATGATGATGATGGTGATGATGATGATGTGATGGTGATGATGATGATGGTGATGGTGATGATGATGATGGTGATGATGATGATGATGATGATGATGATGATGATGGTGATGATGATGATGATGATGATGATGATGATGATGATGGTGATGGTGATGATAATGATGGTGATGAGGTGATGATGATGAAGATGTGATGATGGTGATGATGGTGATGATGATGTGATGGTGGTGGTGATGAGGTGATGTAAACGTGTGTTCAAACAGTCCCTCGGGGCTCGATGCCTTCAGGTGGGGGTCGAGGTTTGAGCATCAGCTTGGGGGTCCAAACATGAGAAAGTTTGAAAACGAAGAGAAGGTCCCGGCAGGACGAGGGTCACCTGGACGCACCTGCCGGGATGGGTGGCTCCTGTCTGCCTCAACGCCTTTTCCTCTGCAAACGGCATCTTTATGCAACAAGTTACACAACCGAGGGGGGAGTGGGGGTGGGGGTCAGAGGAGGTGGGGGGGATGGGGGGGCAGAGGAGGCCCACAGCTCCTCTTGGTGGCTCCCACAGAACGATCTCCAATTACAGGACAAAGGAGACTCATTCAGGCCTGCTGGTCTGAACACTGCAGCTTTGCATGTCTAATGAGAGCTGCACTGAATGCTAAGAGGACACACACACACACACACACACACACACACACACACACACACACAGGAGTGCACGGTGACACTCAGGCTGGGCCTCCTCGCTCTAAATACACCGTCCAATGAGCTTCCTCCGCTGCCTTGGCCCGAAACAGCCACACACACACATACACACACACACTGAGGAAGAACACACACACACACACACACACACACACACACACACACACAGACACACTGAGTAACAACACACACACACACACACACAGCGAGGAGCAGCACACACACACACACACACACACACAGCGAGGAGCAGCACACACACTCTGTCAGGTGGTGTGTGTCCTCACCTGTTCACTGAGACAAAAACAGTCTAAGCTCCAGTCTGAAGTGCACTACAAGTCCCACAATGCACTGCTTCAGCGAGCAGCCACTCACAGAGCTGCGTGTGAGCGGACGCAGCATCCCATCATCTCACACAGAGCATATCTGAACACATGGCGCGGCCTCAGCTGCTGTCGTCACCATGGTAACGCCTGCTGAGGCTCATGGGTACTGTAGTGTGGAGTGATCTCTCAGCCAGGAAGTGTGATGTCCACATCAGCCTGTAGTTTATTATTATTAATAGGATTATTCTGCGGCTCAGAGTCTAAAGTAAAACTCCAGTTAAGGAAAAATAACAGGGTAGATCCGTGAGAATCCGTTGCCATGGTTTCTGTCAATATCATGCATCACGGGAAAAACATGACATCAAGTCACGTCACGTCACGTCACGTCACGTCACGTCACGTCACGTCACGTCACGGCAAGTCACGTCACGTCACGTCACGTTAAGGTCACGTCACGTTAAGGTCACGTCACGTCACGTCACGTCACGTCACGACACGACACGTCACGTCAAGTCACGTTAAGGTCACGTCACGTCACGACACCTCATATCACGACACATCACGTCACGTCACGTCACGTCATGTTAAGGTCATGACACGTCACGTCACGACACGACACGTCACGTCACGTCACGTCACGTCACGTCACGTCACGTCACGTCACGTCACGTTACGTTAAGGTCACGTCACGTCACGTCACGTCACGACACGACACGACACGACACGACAAGATACAACATGTCACGACACGTTAAGGTCACGACACGTCACGACACGTCAAGTCACGACCCGACATGTCACGATACAACATGTCACGTCACGTCACGTCACGTCACATCACGTCACGACACGACACGACACGTCACGTCACGTCACG
>NC_043983.1:35975400-36002900 GCF_902150065.1 Myripristis murdjan
GGGCAAGGAGGCGCTGGTGAGTCCGAGGCTCCGCACACCGACACGGCCGCACCGAGCTCCGCTGCTAAACCCTGTCAGTGTACTGTCGCCTCTGTGCTCAGAGAGCCCAGCCCGGCACGGAGGCTTAGCATGCACCTGCATGTCGGCGTACATTTCCCCCGCACCGCGCGCGCCTGTGCGGCTACACCTTGACGTGCTTGTCGCCCCGCAGGACAGCAGGCGGTGAGCCAGGCCGGACAGGTGAGGCTGTCCTCAGCCAGAGCGCTGCTGAGGAGGAGTCCCGTCATGATGAAGGACACACACACACACACACACACACACACACACACACACACACACACACACACACACACACTGGAGGCTGCTGCTGTAACACTCCTCTTGGTTCTCCTCTCGGTCAGCCTGTGGGCTCCGCTCACTTTATACTGATTTATCTGACAACAACAAGGAGGTGAGAGGTCAGAGGTCACAGCAGCAGCAACAGGAGGCGCGCGCGCGCGTGTGTGTGTGTGTGTGTGTGTGTGTGTGTGTGTGTGTGTGTGTGTGTGTGTGTGTATCCAGTGTGCAGGGGTCAGGGGTCGGGTTACAGGAAGGGCTGGCTAGGTGCACATCAGGTAACATCACCCATGATAATCAGGGTCTGTTTAGCTCCTGATTTGATTCTTGGGTGCTGATTCAATATGTATTGTGATTCTCAAAGTGCTGCTGTTTGATATTACAATTCATTACGACATTTGGGCTCTTGGCCTCTTGGTCCCCTTGTTGACAGTCTGGCATGACATGTATACTTTAAATCAAACTAATAAAAAGTCATTAAAAAAATGAATTGCGATACTTAAGTGAATAGAGTTTCTCTTCGCCCCTAAAACACAGAAAAATGAGCTTTGACTCACAGTCGCCTGTTTTATACTGAGCTGCTCACAACACGGTTATTATAGTTTTGCGTTTTTCATTTGTTTTTATTTTTATTTCATTTACACTTTGCTTTCAATTTCAGTTTTAGCTTGAATCAGTTTTTGAAGCAGGTTTGCTAGTTTACTGTCTATGTTTTGAAAAAGTTTAGTTTTAGTTTAGTTTTTATCAGCGTCAGAGTCAGTTTTAGTGTTTTATTTTGTAATATGGGCTATTTGTCAGGGGAGATTCAGAAAGGGCAGAAAAAGTTTTTATTGTGTAATAAAAACTCAGTGAACATCAAAGTGTTTAAAAAATGTCGGCACTGAGGATGAACGAGCAAAGAACCCGACAGAGACACAAACTGAAGACGTTTCTGTGGAATGTGACTTTATTTGAGTTTTGTAAACACAACACAGTTTCAGGTGGTTCCAGTTTTTTGTGAAGCCTCATTTTATTTTATTTCAGTTGACAAAAATGTTTTTTCAGTTTTCATGCTGAGGTTAACGGTGCCGCCCTCGCTCCTCAGGAGAAGTTCTACGGCCGGGAGCTGATCCTGGCTGACCGGGAGCTCGTGGAGCAGCAGGCGGACCAGATCCTGCAGGACGCCGACGCCACCGACGTGGCTTTCCTGGTGGTGGGCGACCCGTTCGGGTGAGTCACCGCACCTCTGTTCAGGATGGGGAGGTGATGTGAAGAGTGTGTGTGTCAGTGTGTGTGTGTGAGTCAGTGTGTGTGAGTCAGTGTGTGTGTCAATGTGTGAGTCAGTGTGTGTGAGTCAGTGTGTGTGTGAGTCAGTGTGTGTGTGTGTCAGTGTGTGTGAGTTAGTGTGTGTGTGTGAGTCAGTGTGTGTGTGTGAGTCAGTGTGTGTGTGTGTGTCAGTGTGAGTGAGTCAGTGTGAGTGAGTCAGTGTGTGTGTGAGTCAGTGTGTGTGAGTCAGTGTGTGTGAGTCAGTGTGAGTGAGTCAGTGTGAGTGAGTCAGTGTGTGTGTGTGAGTCAGTGTGTGTGAGTGAGTCAGTGTGAGTGAGTCAGTGTGTGTGTGAGTCAGTGTGTGTGAGTCAGTGTGTGTGAGTCAGTGTGAGTGAGTCAGTGTGTGTGAGTCAGTGTGTGTGTGTCAGTGTGTGTGTGTGTGTGAGTCAGTGTGAGTGAGTCAGTGTGTGTGAGTCAGTGTGTGTGAGTCAGTGTGTGTGAGTCAGTGTGAGTGAGTCAGTGTGTGTGAGTCAGTGTGTGCTTGAGTCAGTGTGTGTGAGTCAGTGTGTGTGTGTGTCAGTGTGTGTGTGTCAGTGTGTGTGTGAGTCAGTGTGTGAGTCAGTGTGTGTGTGTGAGTCAGTGTGTGTGTGAGTCAGTGTGTGTGTGTGAGTCAGTGTGTGTGTGAGTCAGTGTGTGTGTCAGTGTGTGTGTGTGAGTCAGTGTGTGTGAGTTAGTGTGTGTGAGTCAGTGTGTATGTGAGTCAGTGTGTGTGTGTGTGTCAGTGTGAGTGAGTCAGTGTGTGTGAGTCAGTGTGAGTGAGTCAGTGTGAGTGAGTCAGTGTGTGTGAGTCAGTGTGTGTGAGTCAGTGTGTGAGTCAGTGTGTGTGAGTCAGTGTGTGTGAGTCAGTGTGCGTGAGTCAGTGTGTGTGAGTCAGTGTGTGAGTCAGTGTGAGTGAGTCAGTGTGTGTGTGTCAGTGTGTGTGTGTGTGTGTGAGTGTGTGTGTGAGTCAGTGTGAGTGAGTCAGTGTGTGTGAGTCAGTGTGTGTGAGTCAGTGTGTGTGAGTCAGTGTGTGCTTGAGTCAGTGTGTGCGTGAGTCAGTGTGTGTGAGTCAGTGTGTGTCAGTGTGTGCGTGAGTCAGTGTGTGTGAGTCAGTGTGTGAGTCAGTGTGTGCGTGAGTCAGAGTGTGCGTGAGTCAGTGTGTGTGTGAGTGTGTGTGTGAGTCAGTGTGAGTGAGTCAGTGTGTGTGAGTCAGTGTGTGTGAGTCAGTGTGAGTGAGTCAGTGTGTGAGTCAGTGTGAGTGAGTCAGTGTGTGTGAGTCAGTGTGTGTGAGTCAGTGTGTGCGTGAGTCAGTGTGTGTGAGTCAGTGTGTGCGTGAGTCAGTGTGTGTGAGTCAGTGTGTGTGAGTCAGTGTGTGCGTGAGTCAGTGTGTGTGAGTCAGTGTGTGCGTGAGTCAGTGTGTGCGTGAGTCAGTGTGTGTGTGAGTCAGTGTGTGCGTGAGTCAGTGTGTGTGAGTCAGTGTGTGAGTCAGTGTGTGAGTGAGTCAGTGTGTGTGTGAGTCAGTGTGTGTGTGAGTCAGTGTGTGTGAGTCAGTGTGTGTGTGAGTCAGTGTGAGTGAGTCAGTGTGTGTGTGAGTCAGTGTGAGTGAGTCAGTGTGTGTGTGTGTCAGTGTGTGTGTCAGAGTGTGTGTGAGTCAGTGTGTGAATCAGTGTGTGTGAGTCAGTGTGTGAGTCAGTGTGTGTGAGTCAGTGTGTGTGAGTCAGTGTGTGTGTGAGTCAGTGTGTGTGTGTGTGTCAGTGTGTGTGTGTGAGTCAGTGTGTGTGTTGCTGGTTTGGAGCAAAGATCAACCTGGAAGAAACGCTGGAGTTTCATCCTCATATTGTGCAGAAGTTGGGATTATATTCTGATGAAAACCATGTTGGGGTCCAAATGACAACCTCCTCCGATTTTTTTTTTTTTTTTTTTTTTTCCCCACAATTCTGACATGTCGAGCAGTCGGGAGCGGACGGACCTTTCGAATTCACGTTTAAAGGAACAGTCTGTGATTTCTCCAGTTTCTTACTGTCTTACTGCCTTTAAACGCACCACACAGTGACTGTCAGCTGATGGCTGCACGGCTTGGTATGAAGGTGCCTTTTGGGTAAAAACAGTCACTGCCAAATGTGTCAGAGCAGCGGCTCCTGAACGCACCGCGAGGGATCAGCGGCTCCTGAACGCACCGCGAGGGATCAGCGGCCCCTGAACGCACCGCGAGGGATCAGCGGCCCCTGAACGCACCGCGAGGGATCAGCGGCCCCTGAACGCACCGCGAGGGATCAGCGGCTCCTGAACGCACCGCGAGGGATCAGTTGGTCCTGAACACACCATGAGGGATCAGCGGCCCCTGAACGCACCGCGAGGGATCAGCGGCCCCTGAACGCACCGCGAGGGATCAGCGGCCCCTGAACGCACCGCGAGGGATCAGCGGCCCCTGAACGCACCGCGAGGGATCAGCGGCCCCTGAACGCACCGCGAGGGATCAGCGGCTCCTGAACGCACCGCGAGGGATCAGCCAGAGCTTTGCTGCACACTGACAACATCTCAGATATCTCCCGTTCACTTATAATGGAGGATCCAATGGGCATCCCTATTGAAACTCCTGACTCTTCTTCTCTGGTTGGGGGAAGCGGCCGGTCGCTCTCTCTCTGCAGCCAATCAGAGAGCGGCTGGTCGCTCTCTCTCTGCAGCCAATCAGAGAGCGCGGCTGCTCGGGTTCGGGGTTCTGCTCTCTGATTTGTGGTGGGAGCAGGTTCTGCTGCTGTTTGACCTCTGACCTCAGACGGAGTGATGATGTCACGGCGAGAACGTCGACAGGGGAACAGAAGAAGAAACCAACACGTTTAAAAACTCAGAGCCCACGCCGCTGCTGATTGGCTGCGGAAAGCAAAACGTTTCTGTTATGATGCTGAGGTCTGTGTGTGTGTGTGTGTGTGTGTCAGATGCTGAGCTGTGTGTGTGTGTCCTCTGCAGGGCCACCACACACACAGACCTGCTGCTGCGAGCGGTGCATGCTGGGATACCGTACCGGGTGATCCACAACGCGTCGGTGCTGAACGCCGTCGGCTGCTGCGGCCTGCAGGTACGAGCCAGCTGCTGCTCAGGGCTCTTATTGTGAAGAGATGAATGAAGGAGGCTCGGCCATCAATAACACACCACGCCGAGCTGTCAGGGGCCCTTTGTGAGCGGGGGCCTCAGCTGGGCCACACACACACACACACACACACACACACACACCACAGGGACCAGCCTCTCCAGTGGGACATAAATATGCTAATGAGGGGCAGTCTATGCAAATGAGCACAGCTCATTGCCTCTGATCCCATCACGCCTGCTGTTAGGCTCCGCCCCCTCCCAGGGCTCCGGCCCGATGAACCAAAACAGAGAAAAACATGATCCTGCTGAAACATTAGTTTTTAAATTAGTTTTTAGTTTTGTTTCATATTATTTCTAGTTTATTATTTTTTATTCTGTTTATTTTGATTTGAAAGGTTTTGCCCAGTTTCTCCTCGGATCAATAAAACATTTCTGATTCTGATATTCTTCTGTCATTTGATTGATTATGTTTTGGTACGATGTGGCCGCCGCTCTGCCGACGCACACGACAGGAAGTGGTGTCTGTGTGCAGGCTCAGGGTCATGTGACATGACAGCTGGTGACCTCTGACCTCTGCCCTCTGCCCTCAGCTGTATAACTTCGGGGAGACGGTGTCCGTCGTGTTCTGGACCGACGACTGGAGACCAGAGAGCTTCTACGACAAGATCTGCAAGAACCGAGCAGCCGGCCTGCACACGCTGTGCCTGCTGGGTACACACACACACACACACGCACACACACACGCACACGCACACGCATGCACACGCACACGCACACGCACTCACACACACTCACACACACTTGAGGGTGTGTTTGAACAGAGTGGAGTGGAGCTGTGAGGCTGATCTGAGGTCAGATGCTGCATTTTGGGTGGACTGCTCCTTTAAAGTGGCGGTGGAGGTTTGGGGCTCCGCCCGGGGCCCCGAGTCACTGTTTACCCAGAGCAGACATCAATCACACACACACACACACTCTCACACACACACACACACACTCTCACACACACTCACACACACACACTCTCACACACACACACACACGCCCCCCCAGGGACCTGCCCGCCCCTCCGCTCCAACACAAACACCCTGTGGGACAACACAGCCACAAAAATAATGATTGGTCTGAGTGTGTGTGTGTGTGTGTGTGTGTGTGTGTGTGCAAGACCTCAATTCCATTTTGTCTGACCCCCCCCCCCCCCCCCCCCCCCCTCCCGAGCTCAGCTGCTGTCTGTCTCTGAATGAAACACTGACAGTTTTTATTTTTCTCTCAGATATTAAAGTCAAAGAGCAGAGCATCGAAAACCTGATGAGGTGAGCAGCTCCGCCCACCACAGCTCACCCACCACCACCCATCACCACCCACCACCCACATCACCCACATCACCCACATCACCCACCACCACCACCAACATCACCCACCACCACCCACCATCACCCACCACCACCACCACCCAACATCACCCACCACCACCACCAACATCACCCACCACCACCCACCATCACCCACCACCACCACCACCCAACATCACCCACCACCACCACCCACATCACCCACCACCACCAACATCACCCACCACCACCACTACCCACATCACCCACCACCACCACCAACATCACCCACCACCACCCACCACCACCAACATCACCCACCACCACCACCACCACCCACATCACCCACCACCACCACCAACATCACCCACCACCACCCAACATCACCCACCACCACCACCACCCACATCACCCACCACCACCACCACCCAACATCACCCACCATCACCCACATCACCCACCACCACCACCAACATCACCCACCACCACCACCACCATCACCCACCACCACCACCCACATCACCCACCACCACCCACCACCACCAACATCACCCACCACCACCATCACCCACCACCACCCACCACCACCAACATCACCCACCACCACCATCACCCACCACCACCACCACCATCACCCACCACCACCACCACCCACATCACCCACCATCACCCACATCACCCACCACCACCACCAACATCGCCCACCACCACCAACATCACCCACCACCACCACCACCCAACATCACCCACCATCACCCACATCACCCACCACCACCAACATCACCCACCACCACCATCACCCACCACCACCACCACCATCACCCACCACCACCACCACCATCACCCACCACCACCACCACCCACATCACCCACCATCACCCACATCACCCACCACCACCACCAACATCGCCCACCACCACCAACATCACCCACCACCACCACCACCCAACATCACCCACCATCACCCACATCACCCACCACCACCACCCACATCACCCACCATCACCCACCACCACTACCACCCACCACCACCACCCACATCACCCACCACCACCCACCACCACCCACATCACCCACCACCACCCGCATCACCCACCACCACCACTACCACCCACCACCACCCATCCATCACCCATCCATCACCCACCACCACCCACATCACCCACCACCACCCACATCACCCACCATCACCCACCACCACCCACATCACCCACCATCACCACCACCACCACCCACATCACCCACCACCACCACCACCCACATCACCCACCACCACCCACCATCACCGCCCACCACCCACATTATCCACCACCACCACCACCCACCATCACCCACCATCACCCACCACCACCCACCACCCACATCACCCACCACCACCACCACCCACATCACCCACCACCACCCACCATCACCGCCCACCACCCACATCACCCACCACCACCACCCACATTATCCACCACCACCACCACCCACATCACCCACCATCACCCACCACCACCACCCACATCACCCACCATGTGACATGTGTGCTGAACACGTGTAGGACACACAACATGCTGCTTCACACTGATCACACACTGCTGTTGCTCCATGGAGTCCATAAGGGGGCGGAGCCTGATGGCCTGTTGGAGCAGTCGGCTGTGGTGATTGGCCGCTGGTAGCACGCCAGGCAGCCATGTTCTTTTCTTCTCTTGTTGGTTTCCAGTGTTTGCAAGAAAATATGTAGGAATGAGGTTGTGTGTGTGTGTGTGTGTGTGTGTGTGTGTGTGTGTGTCGGGGTAATGGAGTCCACATGGCAGCAGCTCTGAGGTCGAGCTCAGTGATGATCTGATGGAGGAAACAGCCGCTCTGGTCGGAGCTGCGAGCCCAGAGCCTGAGCTCATCGTCCGCTCCGACCGCCAGCACAGCGCAGCGCTTTACTGCAGCCACAGCGCTTTACTGCAGCCACGGCGCTTTACTGCAGCACAGCACTTTACTGCAGCCACGGCGCTTTACTGCAGCACAGACATATTTACTGTACTCCACCAGTTAATGGCTGGGCCCTAAACAGCCGCCTGGTTCTTTTAAACCCTCAGCTCCAGGTGGCTGTGCGTGTTAAACACCTGGGTGATTAACTGGTGACCTGCGGTGGGTGGACTGGACGGGTGGAATCCCAGCAGACTGACGTCCGACAGTGGCGGCCATCTTGCCGCGGTCGCCCCCGCGACTCACTGTGCATTATTGTATAACCAATATAAGCTTTCAGAAATAAACATGTATTCCCCTTGAATATTGTGAAGTTGTAATGGTATAGCTGTTATCAAGACTTATTATTTATAGAGCTGGGTTAGGGTTGGGGGTTAAATTCTCACTAGAAGCACTTCATCATTAGACATGGGGAATTTTGAGATGCCTGTCAGTCCATTTGTTATCAGTTTCAGTTTCTCATGGCCTTATATTAAAAGATCAGGCCTGTGGAAGAAATAGATTTAGTCAGTAGAATAAGGACATTATCAATTTCCCAGGTAAATATATGCACATTAATGTGACAGGCATGTTAGTCTAAATAGTGTAATGTTGATTATCTAAAATGTGAAAACATGCATGTGGTTCTGTCAGACGGCCTCATCTGATCATTTTCTTTCTGATATGATCAAATTCCCAAACCAGTAGCTAATATTTCCTGTTGTCCTCTGCTCGAGGCGAACACGCCGCTCCTTTGAGGTTCAGATTATTTTTAAAATCAGACGTGATTCAGCCTCTCTGTCACACTGGGTTCCTTTAACACGGCTGACGCTCCGTCGGGCGAGCGGGTTAGACTGTCAGCAGGCGAGCGAGCGAGCGAGCGAGCGAACACGCAGTCAGCCTGCCGCCGCCACTCCGGGCTCGCAGTGACATCACATGTCTGTGGGTCTGCCATGAAGAAAGGGGGAGGGGCCAATCTAGCCTCTTGAACAGGAAGTTATACTGTGTGTGTGTGTCTCTGTGTGCCCTCTGACCCCTGGCTGCTGTGTTGTGTTCAGGGGGAAGAAGATATACGAGCCTCCTCGCTACATGACGGTCTCTCAGGCTGCAGATCAGCTGCTGCAGATCATCCAGAGGAGGCGGGGCCAGGGGGAGGAGCTAGGTGAGTGACGGCACAATTCTGTGATGCTATTGGTCGGAATAAAACCAAGCAGACGGTCCGAGCGATGTGTCGAAAACACGTCAAACCTGAAACTGTAGTTTTTCTGTCCAAAGCGGCAGCGACGCCTCGTCAGCAGGAAGTCGACTCACAACAGAACGGAAATCGTTTGGCTGAAACTTTTCAACTTTAGCAAAAAATTGTCGGCTGTGTTCCCACTCGCTGACTGAACCCAGGCTTTTCCAATCTAGATCTGTGCGCTCACATAAAAAGGGCGGAGTTTGCTGCATGCGACCAATCACAGACAAGGAAAAATCCACCCGAGCCGCATACTTTACAACAGAGGAGCAGACAATAATCTGAAATAAATACGAGGAATATAAATCCATCATCCAGGCAAAAGACAACACAGCAAGGAATGCTGGGAAAAAATCGCCGACTGTGTCAATGTGTAAATTAGTGGGATTATAATCTGACTTCCCCACCATGACGGCTCGAGTAGATGTGACTGCAGTAACATTTGTGTGTTCAGTAAATGAATGTGTCTCCCACTCAGCCACACACTCCTGCAGAGGAACTGGCCCTCTCTCACAGTGAGGGGCGACCCTCGCTGGACCGCTGCCCTCAGTTTGAGCTTCAGCAGAATCGTCACTTTGATTCAACTGGTTTTGATATTTCATTTCATAAAGCATCTGACGCCTCGTGTTTATTCTGCTGGTTAAAATATTATTTCCCTGTCACTTAAAGACAGTAAAACATTTGGCACCAACTTTTCAGGGCAGCCAGCCTAAATATTAAATATGAGCAAACTAATGGAAACCTAAAGGAGCCCAGAGGCTGGCCTGGATTTTATCAGGCTTTTATTTAACCCTCTGAATTAAATTCCCCTCATTTATTTTCAAAAAATATTTTTAAAAATCACTACATCAGTCTACAAGATCAATTTTTGGCTGGACAGTGCAGAGTCATGAGTAAAAAAAAAAATACAAGAAGAATTGTAAAATGTATTAATTTTATAAAAGAAGAAGAAAAAGGGAAAATGGGCAGGCCATTTTCCCAGAGAGCTGATTGGTCAGTGGGCGGGGCTTTTCTACCTGCTGAGCTCTGATCCTGAACTTCACCTGCTCCGGAGCAGGTCAGGTGTTCAGCGTATGTTACCACGGCAACATAGCCCGATAAAAAGTAAACCACCTTTATGGTACAGAAAACCCAGCAGGGTTAACCTGAAGTGACCTCACTGAGCCCAGATCAGCTGCAGGTCCAGCCTCTGGACTCTTTACTGGTTTGTTTCTTTCTTGGAACTTAAACATTTTTTGTTTTTGACAGAAATCAGATGCGTGTGTGTCCTGACGCTCAAACGCTGTGTGTGTGTGTGTGTGTCTGTGTGTGTGTGTGTGTGTGTGTGTGTGTGTGTGTTCCCCTGCAGGCTTCACAGAGGACACGGTGTGTGTGGGCGTCGCCCGGCTCGGCGCTGACGACCAGATGATTCGCACGGCGCCGCTGCGTCAGCTGGTGTCATGTGACCTGGGCGGGCCGCTCCATTCGCTGGTGGTGACGGGGCGGCTCCACCCACTGGAGGTGGACATGCTGCGGCTGAGCGCCGAACCAAACGCACTCGACCAGCTGCACATGACTGACAGCTCCACGTACACATCCTGACACACACACACACACACACACACTCACACACACACACACACACACACTCGCTCACTCATCAGGGATCAGTCAGTATTGATCTGATTATTAGTTATTAGCTGATCAGGACACGATAACGATGATGCTTCAGGCTGATGTTTGTTTGTTGTAAATTTGAAACTCGCGGTGTCAAAATGTGGGAGGAGCAACACGAGCGTCGGCGTGGAGCCGCGACCTCGTGGGATTAGAGACTAAACCACCGAAAATTACCAGATTAAAAAAAAATGCAGTGAAACTTTAAACTGTGAGCAGAAACGAGGCCCCGCCCACTCAGATGGAGAGGCGGATTGATTAACGTCCTGTCAATCAAACTCATCACATTGATTATTGAAAGGTTCTGATGATCAGCCGGGACAGGTGATTGGTCGATCCCTAATTTACCTCAAACCTGAACCAATCAGACGTTTGTCCTTTTTTCTTCATGGGACCGTCACACACACACACACACACACACACACACACACACACACACACACACACACACACACACACACACACACACACACACACACACACACACACACACACACACACACACACACACACCGCCCTGCAGAGCGTCCGGCTCTGAAAGGGTTAAAAAATAATCAAATAAAAAATAAATAAAATGTGACGTGACACCGAACATGTTTTTGTTTTTCTTAAGAGCCAGCTGGTCATTTGGTTCATGTGTTCATGTTGATGTGTTCACATGTTCATGTGTTCATGTGTTGATGTGTGTGTGATGAAGTGAATAAACATGAGAGCTGCAGTCTGACGGACAGGAAGTTGTTTATTACAGTGGGGGGGGGTTGGGGGTGGCGGAGGGACACAGTTGGACGGCGGCGTGGCGAGGCGTGATGAGGCTTCAGCCGCGTTCACAGGAAACATTCAGATCGTCTCTGATTCACTACGAAGGCACTTTTACCCAGAATGCAGCTGGAGCCGCCCGGAGCCCGCAGCTGCACGTTTCATCAAAAGGGGGCGTGTCAGTTCGTCCGCGACGCTCCGCAGGAGAGCATGATGGGAAATCACAGTCAGGTCGGCCGCTCCGCCCCCGTCTGGCCTCCGTGTGTCCCGCAGGCGAGCCGCCGCTTCATTGGTCCTCGGTCGGGTCGGAGGTCAGGTGACCCAGCGCGGCACGCTGAGGGCTTTGGTCCCAGGAGTCCAGAGGAGGGGGCGGGGCTTCTACATGGCCGCCACGTCGATCTGTACGTACAGCTGTCGCACTCCCACCTGCACACACACACACACACACACACACACACACACACACACACACACTGTGACCTCTGACTTCCAGAACTCATAGTTAACTTTACTGTTGGAAGAGGGGGGGTGTTAGTTTTGGGGTGGGTCACCTGGGTGAAGACGGGGGGGTGGGGGTCACCTGGGTGAAGGGGGGGGGGTTAGTTTTGGGGTGGGGGTCACCTGGGTGAGGGGGGGTTAGTTTTGGGGGGGGGGGGGGTAGTTTTGTGGTGGGGTTACCTTGGTGAAGACGGGGGGGGGGGGGGGGGGGGGGGGGGGGTTACCTGGGTGAAGATGGGGGGTGTTAGTTTTGGGGTGGGTCACCCGGGTGAAGGGGGGGGGGGGGGGGGTGTTAGTTTTGGGGTGGGTGAAGACGGGGGGGGTGTTAGTTTTGGGGTGGGGTTACCTGGGTGAAGACGGGGGGGGGGGGGTTATGTGGGTGAAGACGGGGGGTGTTAGTTTGGGGGTGGGTCACCTGGGTGAAGGGGGGGGGGGGTTACCTGGGTGAAGATGTGGTGCGTTTGGCTCAGGACCCAGCGCGTGTCGGCGTCCGGGGCGACCAGCAGCTTCAGCGTTCCGATGTAAACGTCCGTACACAGAGTCCAGAAGTGAGGCTCCTGCAGGTTATACACCCCCTGCAGCTGCTGCACCTGCACACACACACACACACACACACACACGCACGCACGCACGCACGCACACACACACACACACACACACACACACACACACACACACACACACACACACAGAGTTTGGTGTCCCCTGCTGTAGCAGAGGGGGCGTGGCTTATCGGCTGGGTGTGGTCATGTGACTCACCCTCTGGTAGCACTCGGGCAGGGCGTGGTCCAGCGTGGGCGGAGTCCTCTGCATCAGGATGCCGATGGATTCCCTCAGCAGCGGCACCACACTGAGGGTCAGAGGTCAGCAGGGTCAGAGGTCAGAGGTCACAGCAGGTCAGCTGAGCCAAATCAAAACTGGACTTCAAAAATTAAAACGACCTGAAGCGACGTCGTGCTGTTACAGACTGAACTGAGTGTGTGTGTGTGTGTGTGTGTGTGTGTGTGTGTGTGTGACTGGGAGTCTCTGCCTTCACAAAGTGAAGAGCTAATCTGACAAACAGCAGCCAGATTAGAATAAAACCACAGACTGATCTGGGACCAGTGAACCCGGTCGAGCCTGCAGTAAAAATGATAAGAACATAAAGTCGGTGCTGTGAGTGGCAGTGAGGCGGCAGGCCTGCAGGGGGAGCCGGACCCCGTCATGTTTAGGTTTGTGTTCATTATGGAACTCAAATCAACCCAAACATCATGTTCCAATAATCAATAATCACTACAGGAACCTGGGAGTGTGTGTGTGATGCTGCTGTCGCCTGCTCTGCGTCACAGAGCTGATCTCAGATCAGTCGACAAACAGGGACACAGGAGCTGCTGATCAGTTGGCCTCATGTTGTTTTCCAGAGCGGACGTCCTGAGGGGTGAGCCATCTTGCATCATTACTATCTTTGCTGAGTCAGGTGTGCTGACCAGCGACAGGTAAACACAACGCAGCAAAACACACGACGTCCCAGAACCTCCAGGGGGTCTGAGCCACAACCCAAAGAGACGAGGACAGACAGGTAGACAGACAGGCAGACAGACAGGCAGACAGACAGACAGGCAGGTAGACAGGCAGACAGACAGGCAGGTAGACAGACAGGCAGGCAGACAGAGAGACAGACAGACAGGCAGGCAGACAGGCAGACAGACAGACAGACAGGCAGGCAGACAGGCAGACAGACAGACAGGCAGGCAGACAGAGAGACAGACAGACAGGCAGGCAGACAGACAGGCAGGCAGGCAGGCAGGCAGACAGACAGGCAGACAGACAGACAGACAGGCAGGCAGACAGACAGACAGACAGGCAGGCAGGCAGACAGACAGGCAGACAGACAGACAGACAGGCAGGCAGACAGACAGACAGGCAGGCAGGCAGGCAGACAGACAGGCAGACAGACAGACAGACAGACAGACAGACAGGCAGGCAGACAGACAGGCAGACAGACAGACAGACAGGCAGGCAGACAGACAGACAGACAGGCAGGCAGGCAGACAGACAGGCAGACAGACAGACAGACAGGCAGGCAGACAGACAGGCAGGCAGACAGGCAGGACCACCAGCTGATCATCCTGTCTGCCTGTCTGTCTGCCTGTCTGTCTGATTGGCTGACTCATGGTTTCTATAATCTCTGCCTGGTCTCCTGCAGTTCTGGTCTCAAACACCACATGAGTGTCCAGGTGTGTCTCGTGTCGGGGCGGCGGCCCCATCACAGCCTCCACACAGACAGCTGACCCTGGGACTGGGAGGTCTGGGGGGACTGGGGGGACTGGGGGGTCTGGGGGGACTGGGGGGGACTGGGGGGGCTGGATGGGGGGGGATTGGGCTCAGAGGTCAAGGAAATAAACAAAGCTACTTGAAAATTTGGGGGAAAATATTTACAAAATTACATTTTTACTGATGAAAATGATATTAAACATCAGACGAGTGAAGCTGGACCAGATTTATGTGTCCTGCCGGGGCCCTCCGGGGGCCCAGAGCCACGGCTTTGGAACCCCACAGTTCAAACAGGACACGCTCACATGTGGCTCACATTAGTGGTTTTCTGGCCTGGCTGCCAGTGAGGCTCCGCCCCCCTCTGACCACACAACCTTCAGTCTCTCCAAACCAAACGCACCCCGACTCCACAGCCGCAACACACACACACACACACACACACACACACACACACACACACACACACACACACACACACACACACACACACACATATTACCACCACTACTGCCCATGTACTGCTGGACTGGAATGTGAAGAGATTTATGAGTGCAGATTCTGTGTGTGTGTGTGTGTGTGTGTGTGTGTGTGTGTGTGTGTGTGTGTGTGTGTGTGTGTGCAGCAGGCCTGACAGACAGAATGTAACGTCTGCAGCTTTGTGGCTGGAGCAGAGGTCATGTGACAGGAAGCTGCCAGCTCTGACTTCATGCTATTGTTCCTGCCTTCCTGTGGCTGCGTGCTGCCCCGCTCACGCTGCGCTCTGATTGGCCGGCTCGGCCGCTGAGTCACGTGGAGACGAGGGTGAGCTCAGCGGAACGCCACGATGCCGAGCGGCGGGAGCGCGGCGCAGACGGAGCGTCACATCTAAAAACAGCCTCGGCCGCTCTGTCATTAAGACACACAGCACGCCACCAGCAGCTGGCCCCGCCCACAACAAAGACCAGCAGAGCCCCGCCCACCTCCACCAGCCTGTGATTACTGCTGTCAGTCAGCAGGGTGGAGACTGTGTGTGTGTGTGTGTGTGTGTGTGTGTGTGTGTGTGTGTGTGTACCTGACTCCGATCAGGATGGAGATCAGCATGGAGCAGACTGTGTGTGTGTGTGTGTGTGTGTGTGTGTGTGTGTGTGTGTGTGTGTGTGTGTGTGTGTGTGTGTGTGTGTGTGTGTGTGTGTACCTGACTCCGATCAGGATGGAGATCAGCATGGAGCAGACTGTGTGTGTGTGTGTGTGTGTGTGTGTGTGTGTGTGTGTGTGTGTGTGTGTGTGTGTGTGTGTGTGTGTACCTGACTCCGATCAGGATGGAGATCAGCATGGAGCAGATGGGGTCGGCGATCATCAGCTCGTATTTCTGCATCAGGATGGCAGAGATGATCACGCCCACGCTGCCCAGCGTGTCGGCCACGATGTGCAGGAACACGCCTGACACACACACACACACACACACACACACACACACACACACACACACACACACACACACACACACACACACTCTTTAGCCTCTGAACCCTCTGCAGACGTGGACAGCAGCATCAGACCCCCCCCCGTCCCACCAGCAGACCTCAGATCAGACCTCAGCTGCTCCTGTCAGACGACTGACCGAGCAACACACTCATCAGCTGTGTGTGTGTGTGTGTGTGTGTGTGTGTGTGTGTGTGTAAACATAAGGTGTGTGTGATGTGGGGGCGGAGACAGAAACGAGCCCCTGCAGCTGCAGGAGGAGGAACAACAACCAACCACCGCACCTTTAGCCCCTCCCCCTTTACCCACAACCCCCCCTCCGTTCCCTGTTTAACATGCTGGACCCTGTGTGTGTGTGTGTGTGTGTGTGTGTGTGTGTGTGTGTGAGCAGGGCGCCCCCTGCTGGCTGAGGTGAAATGTTTTTCCTCAAACTTCTTCTGTCAGCTGTTTTCTGCAGGGGGCGGGGCTACGTTACAAACTCTGTGACCAATCACAGCTCAGATTTTGGCTGCTGTATCTGAGCTCTGATTGGCTGCTGGCAGCGGTGACAGAGGTCACTGTGGCTCTGCTGCAGCTCTGATCCTGATCCTGATCCTGATCCTGATCCTGATCCTTTGTGTTTGTTGTTCTGACATGTTTGTGTTTGTTTTCCATGTGAGTTTCTATTTTTGTTTCATGCAGAGTTTTACTGACGTCTGTGTGTGTGTGTGTGAGTGTGTGTGAGTGTGTGTGTGTGTGTGTGTGTGTGTGTGTGTGTGTGTGTGTGTGTGTGTGTGAGTGTGTGTGTGTGTGTGTGTGTGTGTGTGTGTGTGTGTGTGTGTGTGTGTGTGTGTGTCATTATGACTGCTCCTTCAGACTGCAGAAGCCTCCAGTTTAGATCTGACTGGTCGCTGTTAGATTCTGTCCTTCACGCTGCTGTGACTCTGACCGGTTCTGACCGGTTCTGACCGGTTCTGACCGGTTCTGACCAGTTCTGACCAGTTCTGACCGGTTCTGACTGGATCAGGGTTTCTGTTATCACTCTGCACATTATTTAATCATTCAAATGCTTTAGTGTTTATTAATGTGCCTGACATGCCTGTGTACAGGTGAGGTGGTGAGGTGGTGAGCTGGTGAGGTGGTGAGCTGGTGAGGTGGTGAGGTGGTGAGGCAGCAGAGCAGGAGAGCTGACAGATCTCTGCTCATTGACTCATTGCTGTCCTCTCGGGGTCGTGGAGGTCAGAGGTCAGAGGTCACAGCTCACATCTTCACAAAAATCAGTTGTGTTTGTGGTGTGTGTGCCAGCAGCACTGACACACACACACACACACACACACACACACACACACACACACACGGCTGCCTTGCCCAGGGAGCTGCTGCACAAACAGCCTCATGCTGCATCTCCAATGGGCCACGTCTCCCCCTTGTGGCAGTTTGGAGTACTGCAGGCGGGACGCGAGATTTTTTAAAATTAAAAAATATCAGTCAAGCATAATTCTTAAATTAATGAGCCTACATAAGTCAATAAGCTGAATAAAAACTGTAAATGTGAGTTTGATAAAGCACATGTTCTCCTCAGTTCTCCCTCTGGGTTCCTGAAGGTGGATTTCCTGGATTTTTCTTGGACTGGAGGCCAGCCAGTTAGAGGGAGTTTTTTTTTCTCTTGATGGGAAATTTTGTTGGGTATTGTCTGGTTATCAAGAAACGCTGAAGGCTCAAACATGCAGCAAGAGAGGGAAGGGAATTCATTGACACATTGAGCGATCCAGTGCCATTCCTGGAAACTGGTCGGAGTGTCTACGAATTGATGAGAACAAAGCTGAGCTGTTCTCCTTCCTGGTAACTTGTGTTACATCCCCTTCCACTGAGAAACAGGTAATCAGCACTCATCATGCTGCTTGCCTTTACTGGTTGTGACACTGTGTCATCATTTGGAGGCAGGGGCCAGAAGACGACATGGGATACATGGAAGAACTTCAGTGATGTGACTCGTGCCTTCTGTGTCTTGGCCACCACACCAGATGCTGTAGATGACTGGATGGAGCCTCTTGAGTGATTTGTGGTTTTGCTGAATGATCGCACTAGCAGCCAGGAATCACAGAAGCAGCTGTTCACCCAAACAGGTAGAACAATTGGTGGACTCCCCCCCCAACACAAGCAGCACTACATAGAAAGAGGGCAGGTTACCAAGCTGGTCACTGCTGGGGACAGGCCATGGTTGGAGTCCCTGAACTCCCCTCCCCAGGTGACTGGGGGTGGAAGCGGAAGGACACAGAATGAATGAATGAACACCTGTAAAATGTGTCATGTGACAACAAAGTTGATTCTGATTCTGACAGGTGGATGAGAAGTTCACTGGACCACACGACCAGAAGCAAGCCTGGCATGTCGCGACCTGTGGAAGATGCAAATGTGCCGAGGCAGCACTTCAGCACACTGCCCTTTGCCACTGTGGTGGACTGTGTCATCATACGTAACTTTGTGTTGTCACACTTTCTTTCCTCTTTGGCTTTATTAAAAATGCCTTTAGGCTAAATGGTATCCTGTCTCTGTACTGCTGTATAGTTCCACTTTGGCCATTGCCATA
Organism: Myripristis murdjan; assembly: GCF_902150065.1. Taxonomy (NCBI): domain Eukaryota; kingdom Metazoa; phylum Chordata; class Actinopteri; order Holocentriformes; family Holocentridae; genus Myripristis; species Myripristis murdjan. Next base: position 35,993,810 of record NC_043983.1, read on the forward strand.
ACACACACATTTCATGGCATATCTGTCAACATCTTAGAAAACGTACAGTATACTCTACCAAAATACATATTTTGATGGTTTTTACTATTATTTAATTAACTGAATGCTGGAAATATGTAGTTAGGAAGTTGCTAGCATGGTGTAAATAGTACCACTGTATTCTTCATCCTTGAAAATGTAGGATTCACCACGAGGATCAAGATCCTAGGTGGTCTAGAACCTGAGTTACAGGTAAAATCACAGCAGGTTGCCACGGCTACCATGGGACAAATCTGCGATGGCCCTATAGCCAAAAATGATCCTTAGGGCATGCTCTAACAGTGTGCCAGATTTCATGCTTGTATCGTGAAGTGCACGATTTTTCGCATAGCCACCGGACTATGTCAGATGTGTGTGTTTGTGGTTTCAATCTGCTGCCGTGGGACCAACTGGACTGACCCTCTGACCACAGGAGGCTCAACTGGTCACGACCAACTGGACTGACCCTCTGACCACAGGAGGCTCAACTGGTCACGACCAACTGGACTGACCCTCTGACCACAGGAGGCTCAACTGGTCAGGACCAACTGGACTGACCCTCTGACCACAGGAGGCTCAACTGGTCACGACCAACTGGACTGACCCTCTGACCACAGGAGGCTCAACTGGTCAGGACCAACTGGACTGGGAAATATTTCAGAGAGAACCGCTGCGCTCTGACGGCTGGATTTGGTGTTGTCCTGCGGTGAGGCTGGTGGAGAGTCAGTCTGCAGGTTAACACTGACAGCTCCTGAGAGGTGATGCCACATTTTATACCAAATAAATTTCTCATTCTAAAAAGACAGAGGGGGACTTCAACAGCGTATGCTCACCTCTCATAAACTACTGCAACCAGACCAGAAACTGAAAAATTAACAAATATAAAGAGCATCCACTTGGCGATAGAAACAGAATACAGATTAAAGTCATACATTTATGAGAAAAGAACTAGAATAATTCTGAGATTATAAAGCCACAAATTAAGGAGAAAAAATGGTTGTTCTCCTCCTGTGGGATCCAGTCTGAAGGAAATCCTGCTGGTCTGAGTCCAGAACCCCAACCTCCTCCTCAGCATCTGGACTCTGAAGAGACGTTGCTGTGACTTGGGCCGATTCAGAAGAAAACAATCTGCTGATTCTGGGCTCAGATCAGCAGGATCTCCTTGATCCTGAATCCCATGTCAGAGTAGAATCTGCTGAGGGGATCAGCTGCAGGCCTGAGACACGGCCAGCAGGGGGCAGCACAGGTGCATTTAGCAGGAGAGGAGTAGAAGAAAAAGAACTAAGAAAAACTATTTTCCCCAGTTTTTTAAACTGTAAGACTCTACTGATCACGTACACTATATTACCAAAAGTATTCGCTCACCCATTCAAATGATCAGAATCAGGTGTCCTAATCACTTGGCCTGGCCACAGGTGTATAAAATCAAGCACTCAGGCATGCAGACTGTGAAACAAGACATTTGTGAAAGAATGGGCCGCTCTCAGGAGCTCAGTGAATTCCAGCGTGGAACTGTCATAGGATGCCACCTGTGCAACAAATCCAGTCGTGAAATTTCCTCGCTCCTAAATATTCCACAGTCAACTGTCAGCTCTATTATAACAAAATGGAAGCGTTTGGGAACAACAGCAACTCAGCCACGAAGTGGTAGGCCACGTAAAGTGACGGAGAGGGGTCAGCGGATGCTGAAGCGCATAGTGCAAAGAGGTCGCCGACTTTCTGCACAGTCAGTTGCTACAGAGCTACAAACTTCATGTGACCTTCAGATTAGCCCAAGTACAGTACGCAGAGAGCTTCATGGAATGGGTTTCCATGGCCGAGCAGCTGCAGCCAAGCCACACATCACCAAGTGCAATGCAAAGCGTCGGATGCAATGGTGTAAAGCACGCCGCCACTGGCCTCTAGAGCAGTGGAGACGCGTTCTCTGGAGTGATGAATCACGCTTTTCCATCTGGCAATCTGATGGACGAGTCTGGGTTTGGAGGTTGCCAGGAGAACGGTACATTTCAGACTGCATTGTGCCGACTGTGAAATTTGGTGGAGGAGGAATTATGGTGTGGGGTTGTTTTTCAGGAGCTGGGCTTGGCCCCTTAGTTCCAGTGAAAGGAACTTTGAATGCTTCAGGATACCAAAACATTTTGGACAATTCCATGCTCCCAACCTTGTGGGAACAGTTTGGAGCGGGCCCCTTCCTCTTCCAACATGACTGTGCACCAGTGCACAAAGCAAGGTCCATAAAGACATGGATGACAGAGTCTGGTGTGGATGAACTTGACTGGCCTGCACAGAGTCCTGACCTGAACCCGATAGAACACCTTTGGGATGAATTAGAGCGGAGACTGAGAGCCAGGCCTTCTCGACCAACATCAGTGTGTGACCTCACCAATGCGCTTTTGGAAGAATGGTCAAAAATTCCTATAAACACTCTCCTCAACCTTGTGGACAGTCTTCCCAGAAGAGTTGAAGCTGTAATAGCTGCAAAAGGTGGACCGACATCATATTGAACTCTATGGGTTAGGAATGGGATGGCACTTCAGTTCATAGTATGAGTAAAGGCAGGGGAGCGAATACTTTTGGTAATATAGTGTATGAAGCAGTGCACAGCTCCAGGCCGTCCTCAGCCTCAGCTGGTATCCATTCCCGGCTCCAGGCGCTACACAAAATGTGACTTCTACAGTTTCTGCCCCAAACTCTCTGAATAATCTGGAATAATCTTCCATAACCAGTTTGTTTTTCTGAATCACAGGACTGTTTCAAGCGGCTTCTGTAGACTCAGTTTTATAGGAATGAGGATCTGTTTTCTCTGCCTGTGCTCTTCATATCCACTCAGCTCCACCTGTATCATCGAATCTAATCTAATCGAATCTAATCTAATCTAATCCAGTCCAGCTGCTGTGCCATACAGTTTCTTATATTGATGGTTCCATTTATTATTATTGTTATTGTTGTTATTATACATTTATCTGTATGTGAAATCATTTTGCAAAATGGATAAAGAAGGGCCAACACAAAACTATTAACACTAATAACTTTAATAACACTATTAACACTATTAACACTAATAACACTATTAACACTAATAACTTTAATAACACTATTAACACTAATAACTTGAATAACACTATTAACTCTATTAACACTAATAACACTATAAACACTATCAACACTAATAATTTTAATAACACTATTAACACTAATAACTCTAATAACACTATTAACACTATAAACTCTAATAACTCTAATAACACTATTAACACTATAAACTCTAATAACTCTATTAACAGTATTAAATAATTAAACAACAATTAATATTTAATTTATTATTTTTTATATAATATTTATTTTTATTATTAATATTTATTTATTTTCCTGTTATTGCCTATTTTTGTACAGCACTTTGTTGCAGCTGTGGTTGTTTTAAAGGGCTTTATAAATAAAGTTGAGTTGAGCTGAGTTGAGTATTAACACTATAAACTCTAATAACTCTAATAACACTATTAACACTATCAACACTAATAATTTTAATAACACTATTAACACTAATAACTCTAATAACACTATTAACACTATTAACACTAATAACACGCTTCCCAATCAAATTTTTTTAATTGTTATTCTCAGCAGTCAAAAAAACTTGGTGGATGTGTCAATGAAGCCGTGCGTGTGTGCGCGTGTGTGTGCGCGTGTGTGTATGTGTGTGTGTGTGTGTGTGTGTGTTGAGGTGTATTACCTTGCAGGATCTGTCTGCTAGAGCCTTTCCCAGGTGTGTGCTGCAGCTCATCTGAAACACACACACACACACACACACACACACACAAAACAGGCTGAGACCAATTAAAACAGTAACTACCAGCAGCAGCCAATCAGACGAAGGCTGGGGAGAGTCTGACAACACTGACAGCTCCTGCCTCCCAGTCCCAGGCAACAGGGGGCGCCATACGGTTTCACCTTAACGTGTTGAGGTGTGTTGTTGTTCAGGGTCGTGGCAGGTGAGTCACGGATGAGGGCAGAGCCCTTTCTCTCCAAAACTCACCTAGCAGCAGCTGCCCTGCCCTGAGACACTCACCATGGCAGTGTGCATCCTCATGGCTGTGACTGTGCCCGTGCCCGCCGTGCTCGTGCCCGTGGCCGTGCCCGTGCCCGTGCCCGCCGTGCTCGTGCCCGTGGCCGTGGCTGTGCTCATGCCCGTGGCCGTGGCCGTGGCTGTGCCCGTGGCCGTGTTTCCCTCTGTGGTCGTGGCCGTGGTTCAGGCTGCCGTTGAACAGCGAGTGGCTGTGGCCGTGACCTGCAGACACACAGAGCTGAGGCTGAGCCGAGTACCAGCAGCTGAAGTACTGCAGTACTGAGGGAAAAAACACATCACAACACTTCTAGAAAGTACTGATCCCTTTAAATGAGACAAACAGAAAGTGAAAGCTTTTAATGTTCATGTTCCTTAATGAAACAAGACAAGAGTTTGAGGCACAGCGAGGACATCAGCTCATATCTGCTGTGAGAAGAAAGGAAAGCCTGATGACACGCTGACATGTTGACACGCTGACATGTTGACACGCTGACATGTTGACATGTTGACACGCTGACATGTTGACATGCTGACATGCTGACACGCTGACATGTTGATATGTTGACATGTTGACAAGCTGACATGTTGATATGTTGACATGTTGACACGCTGACATGTTGACATGCTGACATGTTGACACGCTGACATGTTGACACGCTGACATGTTGACTCGCTGACATGTTGATATGTTGACACGCTGACATGTTATGTTGACACGCTGACATGTTGATATGTTGACACACTGACATGTTGACACGTTGACTCGCTGACATGTTGATATGTTGACACGTTGACTCGCTGAAGTGTTGATATGTTGACACGTTGACTCGCTGACGTGTTGATATGTTGACACGTTGACTCGCTGACATGTTGATGTTGACACGTTGACTCGCTGACATGTTGACACGTTGACTCGCTGACATTGATATGTTGACACGTTGACTCGCTGACATGTTGATATGTTGACTCGCTGACACGCTGATATGTTGACATGCTGACATGTTATGTTGACACGCTGACACGTTCACATGCTGACACGTTGACATGTTGACACGCTGACACTGACACGTTGACACGGAGACATGTTGACACGCTGACATGTTGATATGTTGACATGCTGACATGTTATGTTGACACGCTGACACGTTGACATGCTGACACGTTGACTTGCTGACATGTTGATGTTGACACGTTGACATGCTGACACGTTGACTCGCTGACATGTTGATATGTTGACACGTTGACTCGCTGACATGTTGATATGTTGACATGCTGACATGTTGATATGTTGACATGCTGACATGTTGATATGTTGACATGCTGACATGTTGATATGTTGACACGTTGACATGTTGACACGCTGACATGTTGATATGTTGATATGTTGACATGCTGACATGTTATGTTGACACGCTGACACGTTCACATGCTGACATGCTGACACGTTGACATGTTGACACGCTGACACTGACACGTTGACACGCAGACATGTTGACACGCTGACATGTTGATATGCTGACATGTTATGTTGACACGCTGAAACGTTGACACGCTGACACGTTGACTCGCTGACATGTTGATGTTGACACGTTGACATGCTGACACGTTGACACGCTGACATGTTGATATGTTGACACGTTGACTCGCTGACATGTTGATATATTGACATGCTGACATGTTGATATGTTGACACGTTGACTCGCTGACATGTTGATATGTTGACATGCTGACATGTTGATGTTGACACGTTGACATGCTGACACGTTGACTCGCTGACATGTTGATATGTTGACACGTTGACTCGCTGACATGTTGATATGTTGACACGTTGACTCGCTGACATGTTGATGTTGACACGTTGACATGTTGACACGTTGACTCGCTGACATGTTGATATGTTGACACGTTGACTCGCTGACATGTTGACACGTTGACTCGCTGACATGTTGATATGTTGACACGTTGACTCGCTGACATGTTGATATGTTGACACGTTGACTCGCTGACATGTTGATATGTTGACTCGCTGATATGTTGACACGCAGACATGTTGACACGCTGACATGTTGATATGTTGACATGCTGACATGTTATGTTGACACGCTGACACGTTCACATGCTGACATGCTGACACGTTGACATGTTGACACGCTGACATGTTGACACGCTGACATGTTGACACACTGACATGTTGACACGCAGACATGTTGACATGCTGACATGTTGACATGCTGACATGTTGACACACTGACATGTTGACACGCAGACATGTTGACATGCTGACACGTTGACATGTTGACATGCTGACATGTTGACACGCAGACACGCTGACATGTTGACACGCTGACATGTTGACACGCAGACACGCTGACATGTTGACATGCTGACATGTTGACATGCTGACACGTTGACATGTTGACATGCTGACATGTTGACACGCAGACACGCTGACATGTTGACATGCTGACATGCTGACACGCAGACATGTTGACATGCTGACACGTTGACACGTTGACCTGACAGACACATCTGGTCTGCCTGGCCGTGTCTGTGTCGGGACGTCAGCCAGCACAGGTGGAGCAGCACGGTGCACCTGCCAGCGGGCCTTCACAATAAGAGCCCGCATAACAACATGTTGGTTCCACCACAGTAATGAGGTGGAAACTGATACGTGTGTGTGTGTGTGTGTGTGTGTGTGTATGTGTGTGTATCAGCATCTGCCAAGAGAGCTGCAACACATCAGCCTGTCAGATACACCGCCCACCCCCGACTACTGCAAGTACTGACTCAATACTACAAGTACTGACTCAATACTTCATGTACTGTTTCAGTACTCCAGGTGCTGGCGAGGTGTTACCTGCGTCTCCGTGGGAGTGTCCGTGTCCTCCATGTTGGAAGACGAAGATGCCGACCAGGTTGACGAGCAGTCCGGCCACAGAGACAGGAAGCAGCCGCTCGTGGTGAACATCCGGAGGCTCCAGAGCACGCTAACAAGGAACACACACAGTTAGCACAGCGCTAACAAGGAACACACACAGTTAGCACAGCGCTAACAAGGAACACACACAGTTAGCCTAGCCACCGGAGCACTAGCAGAGAGTTAGCCGACACACCGTCTCTCACACACACACAGTCACACACACACACACACACACACACACACACACACACACACACTCTCTGTACCTCCACTCCTTCAGAGAAGATGAAGAAGGCGGTGAAGATGAGGAAGAGTCCATTGACAAAGCCGGCGAGCACCTCAGCCCTCACATAGCTGCAAAACACACACACACACACACACACACACACACACACACACACACACACACACCAGTATGAGCACGGAGCTTTTACTAGAGAGAGAGAGGACTCACTTGATACAGAGGAAGTGTGTGTGTGCAGACAGGAAGTGTGTGTGTGCAGACAGGAAGTGTGTGTGTGCAGACAGGAAGTGTCTGACCCGTAGGAGAAGCAGTCGTTGGACCTCCACCTGGAGATGACAGAAGCAGCGAGGCCGGCCAGCAGAGCCGTGCAGTCGAAGAACATGTGGAAGGAGTCTGAGATCAGACCTAGACTGCACACACACACACACACACACACACACACACACACACACACACTCTGTGTCAGCTGACAGTGCGGGCTCGCGCCCCGTCCTGGCCACAGGAGGTCACATGATGCCGTGGTCGGCGGACGTGTTGCATCACTTCCTGCTAGCTTTTCACACTACCTCCTGCAGCGGTTACCATGGAGACGGAGACGCGGACGCAGCAGGTTAGCCTGATGCTGGCACCTAGGCTGTAGGTTGTGAACATGACTCACGCTCCTGTTGCCATGGTAACCAAGGATGACAACAGAAGGTTCACACACACCCACACACACAAACTCAAGCGAATTTGCATCGGGGTTTCACGGGGCAACGTGCACGTGACGGCGTGGGACGTTCACACACACACACACACACACACACACACACAGAGGGCGGCCGAGCCCTGCCAGGTGTCAGGGGGTCCGGCTCAGGTGGGACAGACGGAGCAGCTCAATCTGAGCGTGCATAAAAAATACACACACACACTCAGTGTCACTTCATCAGCTCCACCTTGATAATCTAATCTAATCTAATCTAATCTAATCTAATCTAATCCAGCTGTTGTGCCATACAGTTTCCTCTCCTGCTGCCTATAATGCTCAGCTTGTCTTGTTGTCACGGTAACAGAGGTGTTCATTCACTTCTGTGTTTGGCATTGAGCTCATAGTTAGTGCTGCACTTTACTGACAGCTGTTTCCACTATTCTGTCCCCCCACATGTATGTAAATATAGACGGACAAAAAACTAGAAACAGCTCTCAGTCCAAGACCTGTGCAAACTCCAGCCTCAGTAACAAACACAGAATTAAAGGGACACATTCTGCACAACGTCAACACAAACTGAGTATTATAGACTTGGTCAGACTGGACAGACTGGAGCTGAGGAAGAGTGTGTGTGTGTGTGTGTGTGTGTGTGTGTGTGTGTGTGTGTGTGTGTGTGGGTTTGATTTTTTGGGCTTTTCTGTAGAATCCCAGCTTTAAACTGTGATGATGCAGAGAGCCCTGGGTGTCCAGCTGGAGGGCGTTAAGCCTGTGAAACCTGAACAAACTGGCTCAACTTCCTTCAGAAATAAAATCTGGGAGAAAAGACAATGACCACCTTAGCAAGAAATGACCTGATAGTTTTATTAAAAGAGAAAGGGGGGTGGAGAGAATTAGCTGTAACAAGAGGAACTCTAATTATTATAAATGCATATTTAACTTATGTTACAGGAAAAATATTTTCTTAGTTTTCAGGTAAATTTTCCAGGTCTTTCATATTTAATTTTTGCTTAATTTCAGGTCATTTCCCTGGCTGCAGCAGGAGCAGAGCTGTGAGTGTGAGTCTGTGAGGCTCTGCTTTCTGTTGATGTCCATGCTAACATGCTAACATGCTAACACATACGTGGCACATCCTGCCGGCCAGCCGCAGCCCGGCGGCCC
>NC_043983.1:36007900-36082900 GCF_902150065.1 Myripristis murdjan
AAAGCTCTGCTCTTCAGACAGGAAATGCCAGCGGCGATTAGAAGTGACAAGACGCAGCAGAAAGTGTGTGTTCTCCTGCTGCGACATCCCAGCAGGTCAGAGGTCAGCCCGGCGGCCCCACAAACCCACACAACACATTTATCTGCTGGACGTCCCGCACCGCTGCCCGCTGAGTCTGCACAGACCCCTGACCCGCAGAACCTCAGAACCTCGCACGGAACGTTCCACCGCGGGCCGACCGCAGCTTTCAGACATTCATCATGAACCAATCAGACGGAGCCGTTTGGTCCAAAACAGCTCTGACAGAGAGCCAGCACACACTGTCCCGACAGCACGAGCACCAGGATGAGCTGTGTGTGTGAGTGTGTGAGTGTGTGTGAGTGTGTGTGTGTGTGTGTGTGTGTGTGTGAGTGTGTGTGTGTGTGTGTGTGTGTGTGTGTGTGTGTGTGTGTGTGTGAGATCGGTCTAGATTCAGTGTTGTGATGTGTCACTCCTCCCTCCACGCCTCCCATCCGACGCCTCGTTTCCATGGAAACCGTCTGAAATGAGCCAGTAAGCTTTGTGTTGTACATAAAAAGCTTTTATTTTTATTCAGCGCTTTAAGCAGCTGAGGCTGCAGATTAAAGGAGAAAGAAAAGAGAGAGAGAGAGAGAGAGAGAGAGAGAGAGAGCATGTCCTGCTCTGTTCAACACTTTAATATTTTATTAAGAGAAAAACAACAAGAACAAACTAAACAAAAGCAAGTGTATAAAAATGATTTTAATGAGTAACAAAAGGCAGAAGCCAGAGTGTGGAAACATTTTACAACAGAAACTGAAGGAGAAAGAAACTGAAATAAATCCAGTCCCTTCAGACCAGCCAGCCGTTCACAGTCCATCATTCATGAGCCACTGGCTTTTCTTCCAGCTGGATTATTCTAGATTACAGCCTCTGACATGTGCCTGAGAAGCCCTCCTGCCTCTTCCTGTGAGCCTCAGAGAGCTGCCATGTCAGTGGAAACAGGAAAACTGTTCTCAGTTTGTGATTAAACTGTTTGCCTGAAGATGTGAAACATCATCAGGATTCTTCTCAAAACAGATCGTGACCAGTGAGTGAGCGTCAGAGGCCACAGAGAGCCTGGTCCTGAAATGTTTTCGGTGAAGGCTGTTCCAGCGGTGCGAGTGTAACCACGGTAACCAGAAAATCCCAGGGACTTCCGAGAAATGCCGCTGCTGACAGGAGGTGAAAGTGAAAGCTGATTTCCTACATCACAGGATATCTCAGATTGTTCAGTTGTTTGCACAAACCCTTGAAAACTTCCCCCAAGCTCCGTGGAGAAAATAATTATTATCTTTATTAACAAAGAGAAACTGTACATATCTACATCCTGTTCACATGACTCACAGAGATCCAGCAAATATTCAACATGAACAGAGAACATGAACCACATTCCACTTTAGCCAAACAGAAGCAGAGCGAGTGGAGAGACTCAGAAACCAAACAGCCTCCAGAGCTGCTGCCGCCCCCCGCAGGCCGCCCCCCACCCCCCGCAGGCCGCCCCCCGCCCCCCGCCCCCTGCAGGCCGCCCCCCGCAGGCCGCCCTGCAGCCCAGCAGCTAAAGGGTCAGTTCACTCAAAGGGACAGGAAACAGAGCGCACACGTTTTAACAAGCTGCTGATTCAGCCTCGACTGCTGGAGCAGAAAAACACCGTCTGTGCTGCATGTTCACGAGTGTGGGGAGGGGGCGGAGCCAAGTGCTGCGTCACGTAGTACCCACAGGGGAGGATGGGAGGATGTAGTGGCCACATGGGAGGATGTAGTGGCCACAGGGGAGGATGTAGTGGCCACAGGGGAGGATGTAGTGGCCACAGGGGAGGATGTAGCTCAGGCTGAAGCAGGGGCAGACTTGGTCAGCTGGTAGAAACCCTTCCTCCTGGATCTCCTCAGGTAGTCCAGCAGCAGGACAGAAGCTGTGAGCCCAGTGGCGGCGCTGACCACGGGGACGATGACGACGAGGCTGGGAGGAAGGCCGCTGCTTCTCTCTGGAGGGAAGAAGAGATACAAAACAGATGAGAACATACCAGAAAAATCACTTTGCGTGGCGTTCTCTCACAGCTGAGCAGGTCCAGGTCTGACACGTTCACAGTACTTTACTGAACATACAGGAATGTTCTGTTAGCATGTCTGAGTCAATATGACTGACCCATGACGCTGATGCTGAAGGTTTGGGTCTGGTAGCCCAGCTGGTTGGTGGCGTTGAGCTGGTACAGGCCTGAGTCGCTGGCCGTCACGTTGACCAGCTGGAAGGTCCCGTCCACAGAGTGCAGCTCCGTCCCGTTGGTCAGCTTCTTCAGAACCATGACAGACCGGGGGAAGCTAACCGCTTCGGAGAAAATCGTGACATTTTGTCCCTCTTGGACCACCGCAGAGGGGAAGATGAGGACTGTGGTGTTCCTGGGAGGAGCTGGAAGAGAACCAGGACGCAGGTTAGCGCTGCAGGCCCAGGACGGTAACATGGTGGCCATTTTGAACAGGCATGATGGGAAATTAGCATGTAAACCTCAACAGACGTCAGGTGATCAAACGGTTAATAAATCAGCAGGACTCTCAGGATCTACAGCCAAAACAACTGCTTGAGCATAGCAGGGAGTTCAGCTAGCCTGCTAGTAACTTAGCTTCTAGCTAGCTATGTTAGCTAAGCTCAGGAGACCGATGCTAAAAAATACTCAGATAGACCCTGACAGGCCTCCGGCAGGTCCACCTGGTCCTTCTGTTTTTCAGGGAGTGTGACATGATCAATGCTGCATGTGTGTGTGATGCGTCCTGCTAGCAGCAGCAGCACAGAGAGGCACGACATGGCGGCTGTGCGTCAGCTGCACCGGCAGCAGAGTCACAGGCTATTTCTGTCCAGCAGCTTCATGTGAAGTCTGAGGCGTCAGCTGTCACATGCCAGAGGAACCACGAGCCGCAGGAAGAAGAAGGAACCAAGAGGAACTGCAGGAGGGAGGACCGAGCTCAGCTTTAAGGTAGGAATATACTTGCTGCATGACCTAACGTACGCGTACACAGTGCACTTCGTGAGTGCATTCACTTGCTGCAGCACAACGCGTCCAAAACGCATGATACTGGAGGTCTCCACTAGGGGCAGACAGCAGCAGATCGGATTGGACCTGAAAGCGCGAAGAAGCCGGGAGGTGTTGCTTGGATACCGCATTCCAGTATTGTAAACAAACATGGATTTGCTTGAAGAGGAAGAAATAATCATTTTGCTCCTGCTGAAATCGCGGCAGAAGCGCAAACAACGTCGCCGTCGGAGGTGGTACGTGCGGCCCCTCAACCAAACCCGCAGAGCAAACGGGGAATTTGTTTCCCTCGTCCTGCCGATGCGCGCACTTGACGAGGAGAAACACCGGGAGTATTTTCGTATGTCAGCCGGTGCTTTTGACGAGCTGTTATCCCTTATCGGTATTGTCAAACAGGTGCTTGTAGTTTCGGACCAGGTCCGAGAGTCTCTCTTCAAAACTTTCCGCCATTGCCTTCTGATGACACTTCTGACCCTCTGACCTCACCGTCACTGTCACTGTGTATTCGTTCGCACGAGCGCCTCTAGCGGTTATGTCAATACTGCATCTCGTGCACGCGTCACGTTACCTTGCGTCGAGATGAGCGACCTCTACGCCCAGGAACGTAGAATACGCGTCGCAGCCATGATGCGTAAGCGCACGCGTCGTGAGCAGCAAGTATATTCCAGGCTTTAGCTTTAGCTTAGCCTAGCATAGCTACAAAATGGCAGAGAAGGGAGTCAGTCGCCACCTCCTGTTCCCCGACTGCACCGACACTGAAGCCACATGCACGAGTGTGTGTGAGGGCAGGAGGACCCACACAAGCCTCAGTTAGACCAGGACTGAGATTAGACCAGGACTGAGATTAGACCAGGACTGAGATTAGACCAGGACTGAGATTAGACCAGGACTGAGAGAAAAGGACTATGGGAGTTGGATCCTGAGAGTCTTGCCATGTCTCATCCAAGAGGGAGGTCGTACTAAATATTTGACCTCAACCTGTGTGTGTGTGTGTGTGTGTGTGTGTGTGTGTGTGTGTGGCCGGCGTCTCACTGACCTGTGATGGTGATGTGGGTGCTGGCCAGCTGGGAGCCGTGCTGATTGGCCGCCTCACAGCGGTAGAGGCCGGCGTGCTCCAGCCGGGCCGAGGAGAGGCTGAAGGAGAGGCAGGAGGAGGCGTCGGCTCGCTGAAGCTCCGCCTCCTCGCCCTGCAGGACCCTCCTCAGCACCAGCCTCCCCGCCGGAGCTGCGTCTGAGCAGCAGGACAGCGTCACCTCCTGGCCCTCCAGCACCTCCCCTCCTGGACTCACACTGATGCTCGTTCTCCTCGGGGCGTCTGGACACACGGATTAATATTGATTTTTGATTTTTCAGGGCCGATATCGATTATTAGTGACAGATAACAAACCTTAGTGTTAGAAATGCCAAAAAAGCTTTGCTTTGAATTAACACATTTTTAATTAGCATTATATTAGTGAACACATAACAAAATTATCAGGAAAAAACAACACAAAATTCGCAAAAAAAAAATCGGAAAAAATAAAGAAAAAATGCTTGTCTATCACAAGCATTTTAACACAAATGTTTCACTCAGACACGGGCCTTTTTCCCGTGTCTGAGTGAAACATTTTCTGGTTAAATTCCCCCCTCATGGACCCCTGGGGGGGCCCGGACCTCACTTTGACTAACAACAAGCTAGCCAAGCAAGCTGACACCTTGCAGCAGAGGTTTGGCTCGGTGGCATTCAGACACTCACAGTGGATCTGCAGGGCGGCGCTCGCCTGCCTCCACCTCCAGGCTCCGCCCCCCTCCGCCTTAAGGACGGCCCGGCAGCTCAGCTCCTCGTGCTGCTCGGCCCGGAGCCGCAGCTCCGATGTGACGTTGTGCGGCCCGGCGGAGGACGGGCCCGGGTCCGACCGCAGCGTCCTGTTCCCGGACAGCCACTGCACCGTCAGCTGATTGGCTGGATAGACGTTGAGAATGCTGCAGCGGAGGACAACTTCCTGTCCCGCCAGGACGGGACCGGGAGTCTCCACCAGCGGGTCAGATGGCAGAGCTGCAGAGAATTAAAACACAGACATTCAGCCTCTTTGATGTCACTCAGATACTTAACCCCTTAAAACCTGACTTTCACTTAAATTTCCCTTCAAGTACCTTCAAAGAGTGGATTTTTCCCCCTCAAATTTCCCCTTAACCCCTTAAAACCTGATATTCCCTTAAACAGTCCTACTAGTAGCCAAAAATTATTGGCACCATTAGTGTTTTTTCCCTGTAAGAGCCATATTTGTTTACTTCCGTCACCAAGGCGACCCGTGCATTGTCAAAGCCGAGGGCCGGGTATTTAATCAAGGTTCAATGGATCTCAGGTGTTGCTGATTTGGGGAGGCACACAGTTTTAGACTGTGTTCAGTATGGTATCAACATATATTTGCGTTTATGTAAAGATTATGCCGTAAGTGATGGACATTTAGTAAAATTTTGTTTGGAGAATAAATATTCTGATTTCAACCCTACGGAAAGTTTGGACTTTATGATTTGGGCACACGTCGGAACAAATCCAGTCAGCAGCCAGTAGTGCTAAAGGTATAGGGCTTAGCCACTACATTCCCCTTGTGCTCTCATTTTCCCTTAAATTTCCTCTTTAGTACGTGCAAGTTAGACTTTCAGTTAGACTTTAAGGAGAGCTGTCTTGCTCTTTTCTTTAACTCCCCGGGCTCTAGTTTCCTCTCAAATTTCCCCTTAACCCCTCAACACCTGATTTTCACTGATTCAGACTTATATTGAGTGAAGTGTTCAAATCCCAGATGCTGTTGTGTTATGGCTGCAGAATCACATCAATTAGAAAATCTACATGTATGGTGCATCATTTTAGACACATTTCCCTGGAATTCAGCAGCACATGTTTGGGATCTAAATTCTGAACAAACTTTGAACAAAGCTCGGCCGAGCAGCAGTGAGTGGCAGACTGAAAGAGTTAAAGAGGTTAAAGACCATAAAGGAAAAAGTTGACCTGTCATGCCCTGAAGCTGAGGAACACAGTCGTCTGAGGGGGTTTAGCTTTATGCGACACTTCAGTTGTGACAGCTTTACTCTCCTGCTCACGTCTCATCTTCAGGATAAAGATAACCGCCTGAGTGTTGGGCAGAGGTCAGATGGGACATCTGGCAGCCATCACTCTCTCTGACAGCCTGGGATGAATTCACCCAGGCGGTGCTGCCGCTCAAACAAATATGATTGGTTGACAGCGTGTCCGTCAGTGATTGAGGTTTTCCGGCAGCTCTGTTCAAAGTTCAACTAGTTTCATCTGTCTTGCTGCCGTCAGTCTGTGTGATCCTGCAACACACACACACATCTCGCTGGCTGGGTTTCAGTCCGCATGTTTTATGTGAATTTTTGAGTTTGTGCAGAAAAAACCTGAATGGAAACTGAATGGAGATTCACAAAAACTCCCAAAGTGTACATGAAGTGTTCTTGTCTGAGACTGATAAGTGTACACGACCCATACCCGACCTGTACCCAACATGTACCCGACCTGTACCCAACATGTACCCGACCTGTACCCAACATGTACCCAACATGTACCCGACACGTACCCGACCTGTACCCGACACGCACCCGACCTGTACCTGACACGTACCCGACCTGTACCCGACCTGTACCCAACACGTACCCGACCTGTACCCAACACGTACCCGACCTGTTGCCGACCCATACCCAACATGTGCCCAACCTGTACCCCACACCTCCCCTACCCATACCCAACACATACCCGACCCGTACACAACACGTACCCAACCTGAACTCAACAGGTACCCAACACATACCCGACCTGTACCCAACATGTACCCGACCTGTACCTGACACGTACCCGACCTGTACCCAACATGTACCCGACCTGTACCTGACACGTACCCGACCTGTACCCAACATGTACCCAACATGTACCCGACCTGTAGCACACCTGTACCCGCCTGGGAGGCAGCGGTGCCTGCTAGGGCCGTGACACACCATGCTGATGATTGGCCGTGGGTCAGTGTTTGGTTGTTGTTGAGTGTGTGTGGCTCTAGTTTTTGAGGTGTGTAGTTGGACCCTGTAAGTGGCTTCTTGGTTGATTGAACGTGTTGAATCGGTGGTGGAGCCGGCTGGTGAGAGGGATCACCCTGATTGGCTGGTTAGCTCAGTGAGCTGGTGCATGAGAAGAGAAACTGAATTATTTCTGTCTCTACCGCTTCCTTTCTTCTTCCACAACCAAAAGACCAAGGCCTGCAGCTTCTTCTCAGACATTCTGGATTAGGAGGAGCTGGCTAAACCGTCTGTGGTGAGGTTTGTATATTTGAATTGCTAGGGTCTCCCAGTTTCGCTTTTTAGCTTTCTAGCTAGGCTTTTGTGGACATTAGGTTGCACATGCAGAATCACTGGGAAGGAGCCTTAAAGCTGAGCAGGGCAGCGGAAACACTCCCAGCATCTGGAAGCCGTCAGCAGCAACAACTTGCGAAATCATTTGGTCTTGAGTGAGTGACACACTGCCTCCTCTCTGAGTCATTTCTCTCCCTGTGACTGGATGTGCCTCTGCTGTGTGGGAGCATTTTTACATCACTTTTGTTTTGAAAGCGAGGGAGGACTCGGCCTTTCCGGCCGTCCTGTCGCAAACTGGCGTGTTGCAGCCCTGCGCTGTCAGACTGAAGACGGATCTCCCCAAGGAAATGTTCCTGCTCACAAAAACACAACTAAACCTTTTAGCCTCTGACCGACACGACCAGCCGATGTTGAGCAGATGAACGTCCACAGAGCTCTGGCTGACCTCCAGACCACAGGACACCGTGTTACTCAACATGTTGTGTTCATCTGCAGGGAAGCGCGTGTGTGCGCACACGCGCACACGCCCACACACACACACACACACACACACACACACACACACACACACACACACACACACACACACAGAGGCAGGATTCTGCTAACAGCAGCCCTGCAGAGCTGAGAGAAGCACAGCTGTTCTTACCATCAGACCCATCAGAGACTCAGACTTTTTTTTTAAAAAACACGACTTTTTCTTTTCAACTTTTTTCAACTTTAACCTTTCAACTTTAACCTTCTGTCCATGCAAAAAGATTTTTTTGTCACAGACAACACGACTTTTGGAACTATTTAGTTTGCTGCTGCATGCTAAAATGGTTGGTTGTATAATTTTTTGTTTCTTTCGTCTGTAAAGAGCTGCATATTTGGTACATAAGAAAACCAACCAGCTTTTGTAAAACTAGAGTGGAGTGTTTTCTTCTTCTGTGGTGTGGACGGTAAACAGGAAGCAGTTTGATGAGTGTGATATCAGCAGTGCCACTTTGTTCATGTGCTTCTTTTTAAGAACTTGGACTATTTTGTGACTTTCAGGAGGAGCTCTGCCTCCTCCTCTGTCCACATAAACCAGTCAGCCTCGTTGTCACCAGTCCACCTCCTGTTCCCTGAAGGTTTGGATGTTGCTGAGAAGTCTGGAAGCCGAATGGCTCTTGCATTCATAGCTAAACTCTGGGTCAACAAACCACTGCTTCTCTGCACACATCCACAAGACGGATGATTTTCTGTGTTCTTGTGTGGACAGCGAGGTCTCAGAAAACACTGAGAGGTAACGAACCACAGGGAGAACCCTGAACTTGTTTCTCAGGGGAGAGTTTTAGAATTTATGAGAAAGACGTCCAAATTTCCACTGATTTCAAATAAAAGTAATCTGCAAGGTGCACATCTCAACTAACAAAACTAATATATTACAGAGAATAATGTCTAATGTTTTTGTAATTTCATACAAGCAGAATCTTCAGTAAACCAACAGATCTGATCTATGAACAGTCCTGGGACAGGGACCTGTACAGGCACTGGACACCACCGAATGTTACCTGAGATGCTTTTAAGTTGAAAAATATTAAAATGAAATAAAACTAAACTCCAACTAGTAATTTTCTGACAGCACAAACTAAAGCTCAAACTGTAAATGCAGCTTCAAAACAAACTGAGCTGAATCTAAATTCTGAAACTAAATTAAAGGTTAAAGGTGAGGCGAGCTGATACTCACAGTAAACTGTGACCCGGGTGTGGTTGGTCCTGAGGACTGAGCCACACCGCGCCTCGCAGACGTGCTGCCCCTCGTCCTGCAGCCGCACGGGACGCAGGACCAGACGGGACACACGGGACTCGTCCTCCTGGTCCTCCTGTTCCTCCTGGTCCTCCTGGTGGTCTGCTGGCCGGTCCGCTCTCCTCCAGGTGAGGACGGGCCGCAGGCAGCCGGAGGCCCTGCAGGTCAGGACAAGGCTGGAGCCTCGCTCTGCTGCGGCGGGATGGGGCGACACCTCCACCTGCAGAGGGTGAGCTGAAACAAAGATCGTGTCGGTGCAGAGATTTTAGATTTCAGTTGCTCAACTTTTATCCTGCTGCAGAAAATAAACTCATGTTCAGTCAGAGCCAGAAAGAGGCAGGGATCCACCAATCATCGGCCCCGGCTGATTATCAGGGCCAATTTTAAGAATTTTGAGTGAGGGCAATGTTTCTGATGATATGGTTCCAATTTTCAATTCCATAATGAACAAAAACCAAAATATCTTTCATATCACAGTCCAGTGGGGGACCGGGGCCTCATGAGGCCCCCAGGTGTCGACAGGTACTGAGCGTACTGAGAGCCACATCATGACGTCTTTTACCAAACTGTCAACAGACGCCCGCAGTCTGACAGCATCAGCTGATCTGCTCTCCTGTTTGTCCTTGGTCAAATTATTATCATAATAATAATCAAAGCAATAAAAATAACTGGAGCCATGATTTGTTTGTGTTGTGCCTTGACATGGAAGTGTGGATGGCAACTTGCCGCCCAGACACACGGACACAGGAGGACGAGGTGTAGGGACCACCTGGACTGCAGACAGAGGAGCTGACAGCTCCTCATCCAGATGTGTTGAACATCTGCAGTTTGATATTTTTGTTAAGAAGTGAAGCTCCAGCAGAGCCTCTTCATCAGCTAACAGATTCTCTCTGTTCAAACTGATCATCTGGCAAAAGCATAAAGCTGAGTGTGTAATATATGACACACTCTCTCCCAGGAGGTTCTGGACCCCCAGGTTTCCTCTGCTGAGGCCCCGACTGGGGGACCTACAGAAGAGCGACCTGCTCCTCTTCTCACTGACATTATCTTTTCATTTTCAACATCGTCTGCTTTGTTTCTTCAAATCAGCTCACTATCGCTGAGTAGGTGGTTGCTTGGCAACCAGGATGATGCAACACTCCCGGCCTTCTGTTCTATCACAACATCTAAGCAGAGGCCGTCCCTGGTCGCCGGCGTCTCACTGACCTGTGATGGTGATGTGGGTGCTGGCCAGCTGGGAGCCGTGCTGATTGGCCGCCTCACAGCGGTAGAGGCCGGCGTGCTCCAGCCGGGCCGAGGAGAGGCTGAAGGAGAGGCAGGAGGAGGCGTCGGCTCGCTGAAGCTCCACCTCCTCGCCCTGCAGGACCCTCCTCAGCACCAGCCTCCCCGCCGGAGCTGCGTCTGAACGGCAGGACAGCGTCACCTCCTGGCCCTCCAGCACCTCCCCTCCTGGACTCACACTGATGCTGGTGTTGGTGGGCGGAGCTACAGGAAGACAGAACCATTTTGTCATAGAACCATTTTACCAAGTCACACACTCACCAGCGGTCGACCAAATATCAGCTGACCAGCAGGGCTGATATGCAAAATTTATCAATAATGGATTATTTTGATTTGCAGGCTTTTACAAATGCTAATACCAATGCTAGGACTAACACTGACACTAATGCTAATGCTAATACTAATGCTGATAGTAAGACTAATGCTAACGCTAATACTAATGCTGATAGTAAGACTAATGCTAACGCTAATACTGATACAGCAGCGGCCTGGGTTTGAAGAGGTTTAAAAGTGCATTTTTTTCTTTTTAAATTTTATATTTTTTTAGATGATCAATCGATGAATCTCAAAGTGCAGATAAATCTACAGACCAAGGCAGCAAGAAAAAAGGTTAAAAAGGAGCGCTTCATGGACTCATAGTTTAGTTTGAGGTGCTCTTTGGAGAGGGATATATGTTGTGCAGAAAACAGAGGAAAATTCCAAGGCACTCTCTTAGAAACAGTAAAATGCCTTTATTTGATGGCATTGTCAAAGTGACAGACTAAAAACAACTCTGACGCGTTTCGGCGTCAAGCTTTCATCAGGGAGTCAAACAGAGTATTCTCACTAACACAGTTCTTTTGTCTTGGTGTTCAACCAATGACATGCTTCCACTAGGTTCCTGTGAAGCAAAGTGGGTGTGGAACAACCTGCCCATGCACAGAGCATGGCTAGGCTCCACCTTACAGGTATTCAAATTTATCACACATTTATGTATTTTGGAAAGCATATAGATTTTCGTTATATAGAAACTTCAGTTCAGGTTCAGAAATCCAACCGCTCTCCTTTGCCTGCAGAAGCAACTGGCCCAGTTCAGTTTAGAGAGACTCAGTGGGATTAAAAGACAGAGGCTGGTTGAATTCTGTGTTACATAGCTGTCGATGTGCCTCTTTGACATACATCTCCCTGCTCCACACCACAATAGCGCCCCCTTGTCTGCTTTTTTGCGTCGGAGTTGTTTTAGTCTGTCACTTTGACAATGCCAGTCAAATAAAGGCATTTTACTGTTTCCAGGAGAGTGCCTTGGAAATTTCCTCTGTTTTTTAGACCAAGGCAGCAATTTAAAGAAAAAATTATGATGGAAAAAAAGGAATAAGAAAGTTAAAAATAAATAAATAAATGAACATATAAATGTATGAATAAATAAATAAATAAATAATAAATGAATTAATTAAGATATTTAAATAGATATGAGTATGCAGTTGGTCATTTTCCTCATTTCAACAAAAATATTTTTCAATGAAATAAAGGTTAAGAAATAAATTTCATAATAAGAGCCTGCCCCTGGGCTCCTGGGTTTCCTAGGGTCGACAAACACACACACACACACACACACACACAGCGTACCGTGCACGGTGACCTCCACTGCAGCTGTGTGGTTTCCCAGCATGCTGCTGGCCTGGCAGACGTAGCGGCCGGTGTGCGACAGCGTCACGGAGGGCAGCCTCAGCTCGGGGCCGACGCCCAGCGGCCGCAGCGAGCCGTCCCCGCCGCTGAAGCTCCAGCTGAGCCGCGGCTCCGGGCTTCCTTCAGCCGAACACGTCAGAGCGAGCGGGGAGCCGGACATCAGGACCACCGAGTCGGACACGGCGGTGACCTGAGGAGGGTCTGCACACAGAGCAGAGACGCATCAACACCTGAGCCGACAGGTGAGCGCACGTGAGAGCCTTTCAGGTTCTGGGCCCCCAGGTGACTTCGCCCTGCAGGGACCCTCCGCCCCTCCCTGCCAAAGCTTTGAAAATGGACAAAACTAGCCGAACTTCTTCCAAAATCATGGCAATGAAGGCAACCTAACCTGGAAATGTTATTACAATAAAATGGCCTGAATAAGCTTAAAGACAGACCTGAAAATTAATTACCAAAACAATATATCATTATGTATATATATGTTTAAAATAATACAAAAATACTTTCTTTTTGGCTAATTTTCAAGTTATTTTCTTGTTTGTGTTTTTTATTGGTTTGTTTTTTGTTAGTTTTCGGGTTATTTTGTTGTAATTTTTTTACTAATTTTCTTGCAGGTTTTGGGGACTTTTCTTCCTAAGTTCGCCCTTATTTATTTTCTCAGGTTCAGAAAGAAATGAAGCCAATGTGCTCCGGTTTGAAAGGCTTAACTGCTGGAGGCAACAAGGGAACAGGAAGTGATCAGAAACTGGACGTGCCTCTCTTCCAGTGGGAGGGGTCAGACTGGTCAGACTGGTCAGACTGGTCAGGACAAAGTGGGCGGGACTTACAGAGCACCGTCAGGTTCACGGCGGTCTCCCTGCTCCTCAGCTCGGCGGGCAGCCCCGGCAGGTCCAGCGTGGCGCGGCAGGTGATGACGCTCCCCGTGTCCTGTCTGCTCGGGGTGAAGGTGTAGTTGGACAGGAGGGAGGCGGAGCCTGGCTCCCCGGCGTCGCTCCGGAGGACCTCCCCCCCTCGCAGCCAGGAGACGCTCAGCAGCTCAGACGGGTAAACGCCCCCCACCCGGCAGGTCAGGCTCTGCTGCCGGCCCGCCTGCAGCTGCTGGTGACCCTGGACCTCAGGGGCCGTGGGGAAAGCTGAGCACCAGACACACACACACACACACACACACACACACACACACACACACACACACACACACAGACAGACACACACACACACACAACAAGCGTTGTGAAACGTCAGGGAAAAAGAAATTGATTTTCGTGTTATCTGTTGAACACCTTTTTTAACCATAAAGTTTTTAACAGGCAGTTTGAGGCCGAGCCTGTAACCACCAAAACCACAAAAAAAAAAAAAAAAAAAAAAAGAAGAAGAAAGAAATAAAAAAGATAAAACTCCTTCCCCTAACCCTTTACTTAACCCCTAATCCCTAACCCTTTACCTAATCTAGATAGATAGATAGATAGATAGGTATACTTTATTGATCCCAGACTGGGAAATTCACACGTCTGGGATCAATAAAGTATACCTATCTATCTATCTACCTACCTATGTAATCCCTAACCCTTTACCTAATCTCTAACCCTTTACCTAATCCCTAACCCTAACCCTAATCCCTACCCCTTTACCTAATCCCTACCCCTTTACCTAATCCCTAACCCTTTACCTAATTCTAACTTTAACCAATAGGACAAAATTTGCTTTTTTGAGGACAAGCCAAAAGTTTCTTATTTCCAGAAAATGTCCCCACCCCGTTAGTGTGCTGGTCTTCACTATTTAGCAAGTATGTATACACATGCAGACACAGATACACACACACACACACACACACACACACACACACACACACACACACACACACACACACACACACACACACACACACACACCCACACACCCACACACCCCAGCGGTGCCGGAGTGTGTTTTGAAGCAGGAGCACATAAAGCTCCAGGTGATGTAATAGGCCACTGAACCTAATCCAGCCTAAATGTATTCCCTGTCCCCATCAGGACGAGATGGCAGCTTTTCTCCTTCCCTCTTTTTGTTTTTGTTTTTTTTTGTTTTTTTTGCCCAGCGGGGTGTCACAAGCAGCTGAGGAGGCTGGACTCTAAACGAGGGTCCTGGCTCCTGTTGGTTCACACCCGAATGCAAATCTCTTCAACACAAGCTGACAGTGTTTTCAAGGCTGCATAACAAACGGCACAGTAACTCCTGGGAAGTGAATGTAGAACCTGAAAAGCTCTTATTGATCACCAGACATGATTAGAACATTTAACTTTTAACACTGAAACTGATATTTCATAATGAGGAAACATGACCAGTAGGCTTCATACTTTAGTGTTCAACAAGCACAGCACATCTAATGATTAAAGTATCGTTTAATTAATGAATTAATCAAAGTATCCCTCCTACACACACACACACACACACAGCTGTACTGACCTGCCTGCAGTTTGCCAATACAAAAATCTGTGAACATACATGCTTCTATAGCAGTCATATGTGTTCATATGTGTTTTTAGTCATTTATGTAGCAAAGATACAAATATTATATTTCTGTGGTTCGGTTCAACAGGCTGAGCTCCTCATCCTTCATGTTCTGGACTCCCATTTCAAGTCATTTTGGAACCCTTAAGGCAAGAGATTTTTTCCCCCCACACAATTATTATTATTATTATTATTATTATTATTATTAATAATAATAATAATAATAATAATAATAATAATAATGATAATAACAACAACAACAACAAAATGACAAGAAAACTTCACATTTATACTTAAAAAGATGTATGCTGGAATGGAGATGTGTTTAAGTGCAGCATCAGGCTGCGTTCAGACGCTTTTCACAACCATTTAAACTATTCCTCATTCTGCTGAGGACCCCACAGAAGACCCTCGAGGACCCCTGGGGGTCCCTGGACCTCACTTTGAAAACCCACCATCTGAAACAAATAAAAGCAGCCTCCTGAGACCATCATGCTGACAGAAAAGTCCTGTAGTGAAATCTAGGTCAGCTGTGTGTGTGCTCTGCCTCAGTCCTGTCTTATTTCTGCTGCGAGTCCCGGGGGGGGGGGTCTGGGGGGGCTCCAGAGAGGTGCAGCAAGAATCCGACGGGACATGGAGGGCAGCTCATGAATACTTTTATCCACTGATTATTTCCCTCCTCCTGCAGTGTGTTTGTTTTGTTAACGCTGCTCGTCCTTTCTGTAATACTGCTGACGGCCCCCAGGGGGGTTCACCTGCCTGCGACCTGATGCACCTTCCATATTTGTCGTGTTTAAGCTGGGAGCCGGCCATCAGAACAGCGAGTGCAGCACATTTAGGAAACGCTGAGTTGTAGTGAGCGAGTTGAGTGTGAAGTCAAAACCAAAAGTAAGAGAGCAGATCTGCTGATATCCCAAACAATGACCTGGCACCAGCAGCCCCTTTCTCTCCTGCTCTCCTTTGGTGAGGGTGAGGGGTGAAAGTAAAATTCCTGACCTATAAGAGTAGTGCCATGTCCTGCTGGCTGGTTTCCACTCTAACAGTCCAATCTGATGTTGTACATGGAAAAAGCTCCGCAGAGTCTCTGCTCCCTCTCAGATAAACGCAGACGAGGACAAAGTACACGAGCGGCTGACCGGATGGAAACTGTCCCGTCAGGAGGCAGGAGCTCAGAGCGGGACTGCAGCAAACTGACTTCAGCTCAGATCTCACCTCTAAAAATATCATTTTAATAATTCTGAATATAGTTTTCTTGTAAGTTCTTTTTTTATTTTTTTTTTTATCTTACATAACCTCTTACATTCATTATCTTACATTATCAGGTCCTTTTTAGCCAGAGTCCTGGCGACTGTCTGGTGCTTCTTCACTGACGTTCTGCTACTCTGTTGGTCTGGTTTTCCACATATTTGTGAAATAAATCAGGTGTTCAAATGGGACTCACAGTAAACCTGGATGACGGCCCGGCTCTGTTTGTTCTCCTGTCCGCAGGTGACCTTGCAGACCAGCGTGGCGTCGTGCTCCGGCATCACGGGGTCGAAGGTCACCAGTGACTCCAGCGCGGTGGTGTTGATGTGGGCGGAAAGCGGCTTGTCCTCCAGCAGCGTCCAGGTGATGCTGGCTCTGCCGGGACAGTCCCGCACCGAGCAGCGCAGCTCCCGCCGCTCGCCCAGCGGGAACACCGCTCTCCTGGGGCTCAGCTCCACACGCAGAGCCCCCCCGCCCGCCACCAGCAGCACCCACACTGAAACAAATGCACCATGAAACAAATAAAGCCCTCAGAACAACAGGCGCTGAGAATGGAGCGACCAATATCAATTATTAATGATCAAGGATACCAATAACCAATATTCAGATCTGATATTCATTTGTAGTGACTTTGAAAATTGCTGAGTCACAATTTATAGTATCAGAAATGCCAACACAAACCTTGTGTGTTAAATTAACATTATTATTCTGGAAAACTGCAGAAAAAAAATACAGGAAAATCTCATGTCAATCTGAGCTCAGTTCCCTCAGTGATCTATTTAAAGGTCAGATCAGTGATTTCTGCTGTTTAACAAACACGTAAACCCAGGAAAACTATAATCATAATAACAATAATAATCTTTATTTATGTAACTGAAGCTGTAATCCCTCTGTCTTTAAGGCAGGTCAGTCAGGGGTTCAGCCATCATGCAAATCAAAATTAGGATTCCGGTTATTGAAAGATTCTGAATATTGGCTCTGATAATCGTTTGGGACCGATAAGTGATCGATCGATCCCTGGCTCACAGATCTGAGATCAGAATCAGACTGTGGCGTTGAAAGTGCAGTGGCAGCTCACCTGTGTGCAGCAGCATGAAGGTCCTCAGCGGAGACGTTTCCTCCTTCATGGTTCAGGGTTTCTTTGTCTGGCAGAGACTCAGCTGGGCTCCGCTCGCTCGCTCGCTATTTAGCAGCTCGCTCCGCGGGGGGGACGGGGCCGGACACGCCTCCTGAATTCCCCAGCAGGTCACAGATGAAATCCCCCTCTCCCCCTCTCTCTCTCTCTGAGTGCAGCTGCAGCGCCCTCTGCAGGACACACACACACCTGCAGCAGGACGTCTTGAACCTATGACCCTCTGATCGATCAGACGTGACACAATGGACTGAGTGTGTGTGTGTGTGTGTGTATGTGTGTGTGTGTGTGTTCAGGTGCTCTCACACTCGCGGTGACCTGGCATTGATGAGTGAGAACAGTGTGCTGGTCATCAGGATGATGTGGAGTCACATGATGAGCTTCACTTTCACTGCCTGGTGCCTTCAGAGTCACCGGGAAACCCCCAGCAGCTCCTCAGGACATTTTGTAACAGCTCCTTAACCCCCCCCCCCCCCCCCACTTCTCTTTCTCTTTCTTTTTCTTTTTTACAAACAAGAGATGATGAGAAAGAGAAAGTAAACATTCTTTCAAAGAACTGCTGCTATTTAACATCAACATAAAATACTTTAAATTTATTTATTAATTCATCAGCTCAGTGTGTGTATACACATACATGTACATATGTATAGATACATATATATTTATACATATGTGTACACATATATATGTATATATGTGTGTGTGTGTGTATGTATGTGTATATATATAAACATACACACACATATATATCGATATCTATATATATATATATATATATATATATATATCGATATCTATATTTATACATATATATCGATATTTATATCTATCTATATATCGATATATCTATATCGATATAGATATATAGATATATATAGATATAGATATCGATATATGTATATAGATGTGTGTGTGTATACACACACACACACACACACACACACACACACACACACACACACAGTCTGAAGTCTGAACATACAGACAGAGGCCAGGACCTGGCTTAATGAGCTTCGGGCAGACGAGTCTAAACCTGAACTGTCTGCACAGAATAAGGAGAGGCCTGTTTGGCGTAAAGCAGAAGCAGCTCCTCAGCAGAAGCAGCTCCTTCCAGCTGAGCGGCGTGGAGGTGGAGGTGGAGGTGGAGGTGGAGGGGGAGGTGGAGGTGTCACGGTGTGGGGATGCTCTGCTGCAGGACCCGGCCAGCCCTCCATCACAGTCCACCATGAAGTCCTCAGCATGTCAGAGGGGGCTTGAGGAACAGGTGAGACCATCTGTCAGAAAACTGAGGCTGAAGCGGAACTGGATCCTGCAGCATGACTGACCCAAGACAGACGAGCAAAACCACCAAAGACCGGCTGCAGACTGAGAAATGGAGTGTCAAAGGCCAGATCTTCATCCGGCTCAGATGCTGTGGGCTGACCTGAACCTGGCCTTGCCTGCAGGAAACCCCTCAGACATCTCACAGCGGAGAGAACTCTGCACTGAGTGGGACAACCTGATTATAAACTTAGTTATTTCAGCTATTAGGACGAAGGGGGTCCTAATTTCTTCTTCGGTTGGAAAATGCATTTTTGTTGATTTCTTTTGTTTCATAAATAAAACAAGGCTCATTTTTGTTGTTTACCTGCAATCACATCATCTCAAGCTACAGATGCAAATAAAAATAAGATCAGACATTCATATTTTTACATTTCTTAATAAATAACTGTATAGATTGTAGAAACAGAAACAGAAACAGATCCTGCCCACAAAACGAGGACACATGAAGGTAAATAGTGTCAGAA
Organism: Myripristis murdjan; assembly: GCF_902150065.1. Taxonomy (NCBI): domain Eukaryota; kingdom Metazoa; phylum Chordata; class Actinopteri; order Holocentriformes; family Holocentridae; genus Myripristis; species Myripristis murdjan. Next base: position 36,026,669 of record NC_043983.1, read on the forward strand.
CAAAAATTTTATTTGCCCTTTTGTCTGCAGGACGTCTACACAGCGTCCCGTCAGTGAACAGAAACAAATCAGGTACAAATGTTCTCATCGTTTATCACTTTCCTACACAACGTGTTGATCAGTGAAGCAGCTCAGGTTAAAAGAGCGTGACGGAGGTTAACAGAACAGCAACCCGTGAGGGACAAAAAACTCCCCGCTCGCCCCGCCGGGGGTTAAAGGGTTAATGTGAGGCACTTCATCTCTCTGACACGCCCCTCTGCCGCTTCCCTCCAATCACAGGACATGAAGACGATGATGTCACGTTCTGCAGGTGTGTTGGACTGACGGCGCCGTGCTTTCTGCTGAGCTTCCTCTGCTCGGCACCGCCAACCTCAGCTGACCTTCCACAACATTTTCATTTAAGTTTGGACTTTTTGGAAGTTTTGTTACTTATTTATCTATTTATTCCTTTATTTATCAAATATTCCAGTGATTTTCTGGCTGGCGTCTCGACTGTGGTTCACAGGTAAACTGAGCTCAGCTGACAGGAATCTGTTGAATTTGCTCCGATTTCGGTTCATTTCTAGTTTCTGTCTTGTTGCTTCGCTTTGCTCCTTTTAAATAATTTGCTCCGCCTTCCCCGCCATGTAAGAAGCGGCCAGCCAGCTCGTCCAATCAGAACACAGCTGCAGGTGACCCGGCCCCGGCTTACACGCCGTCAAACAGCCAAACGGCAGCAGAAACACATCAGAAAGCACAAATCGGAGGTTTTTAACGATGATTATTGTGTTGAGGGCTGAACTTTCCCTTTCACTGAAACAGTCAGAGGCAATGAGCTGCGATATAAAACTGATAAAAACAGTCATGATGAGACTCTGACGCTCTGTGCTTGTTTTTTTTTTTTAATTTTATTTCAGGATGTGTGTGTGTGAGAACGTGTTTTGGACATCTACTACCTGACAAGGTGCTATAATATTCCTCACCGGGTGTCTTAAGGCTCTGCGAGTGTGACATGTAAACAGCTGCTGGAGAAAATAAGAGGCAGCCGTCCAGAGGAGGTAGAAACTGCTGCAGCGTCGCTTCACACCTCAGAAAAGTCCCTCTGCACAACAGATATTTAATACTTCCTTCATACATTTTAGCCTGTCTGGAGACAAACAGCTGGAGAGCTACAGGCTCCTGCTCAGTACAGTAAGAATGATAACAACATGGACCTTCACCAGAGTTACAGCCCCACCGTGACCGCCGACAAAACATCAAGTGCTGGTGCGCGTTTCCTCACTGATTCTTTCACAAATAATTGTAATTACATCTTAAAAAAGGCTAGCAGGGTTAGAGCACAGGACGGATTTACATTCATGTCATTTCAGAACTGGTTTTCCCATTTTCAAGAGACAAAAAAGTGTCAAACTTCCCTTTCTAAAGGCTAAAAGACCAACTGTTAGTCGGGTCAGCAGCTGCTCATGATGGAGGAACAGATACAGAGAAGTTATAATCAGCCAATAAAACGCCGGCGTCGCTCTGATGAGTTAATCAGAGTGAAAACAGGCCGTGACCTTTCCCTGTCTTTCAGTCCGTCCCGTGACAGGAAGGTCAAAGTTCACCGGTCACACAGCTGACAGAGTGAAGTCATCCAGTGAGTTTTGGTTCCTGCCAGTCGGCACCAGCTGAACTCATTTAATCCCAGAGTTCAGTCCGGATTTGAACGGAGCCTCCTGTCAGTACCAGAGTGTGGAAGCCCGCCCGACACGCCAAGTCCCGCCAGGCTTGGACAAAACTTTAGAAATTATGTTCAGGTTTGGGTCAGGTTTGGTCACGTTGGCGTTATTTTGGTGAATAACGACGGACGTACTGTCTGATCTGAGCAGCTTCCCGTACAGTTTACATGATGACACTGAAGGCAACACGTAGGACGGGCGGTAAAGGAACCCTAGCGATGGGGCTCGGGTCGATTCGGACACAAACGCCGAACGCCTGTACAATAAAACAATAAAACAATACTAACTTGTCATTATTAAAAAAACTGACTGCGGAGCGTCAAACGCAGCCGCAGCTTCCTGTCTGTCCTGCAGGGGGCGATGCCGCTCTGTGCTGCTTCTGTTCTCTGAGTTAATTTCCACGGATGCCCCGCCCACTTCCTGCCAGCACCTGTGTTCACCAGCTTTTTCAGGGCTGATTATTACTAATCTAGGACAATGCTTAGCGATATTAATTTGTGGTAAAGCTGAAACATGCAGTGCTAGAGATGCAGACCAGCCTCGCCTTGAATTAACAAAATATTTAACATTATACTGAATTTTATATCTTTTAAAACTGCAAGTTTCTAAAACTAAGTAAAACTCGCTACAACTTCCTGTCTTTGTCAAACTCAATTAATCACAAATCCACTGGAAAGGGAAACGAGGCCCCGCCCACTCGCCGTTGTCTCTCTGTTTTTCAGGCCGAGAGGCGGAGTCTGACCGGTTTCTCTATCTAACGTCCTGTCAATCAAAATGATCATACTGAAGATTCCGAATATCAGCTGCTTCTGTGTTTACTGGAGCATCTGGACACACACTCTCCCAACACGCTACACACACACACACACACACACACAGCGGCGTGGGCCCGCTCTCCCTGCTCACACACACACACACACACACACACACACACACACACACAGACACAACTGAAACCCGAGTCTGCTCAGTGCAGAGGAATGTGGGTTTAACTTCTGCATAATAAACACACACACTCTCTCTCTCTCACACACACACACACACACACACACACACACACACACACACACACACACACACACACACACACACGGCGGTGTTCCCCTGAGTCTGGATGCTGGGAATTCCTCTCTGGATTTGGAGGAAAATAAAGGCCAGAGTTCGGATGCTGTGATAAACGTGATGAAGGATCTGATTGGTGGTCATGATCAGATGAAGGGGGTGGGGCTTCACCTGGTGGGGGGTGGGGGTGGAGCTACAAACCTTATCAAAAACTGGAATCATCTCTTTAAACAAAACCCACCCGACAAAAATATGTCTTCTTTCTTCAGTACGTACAGAAATATAAAATAGCTTCTCTTATCTAAATATATAATCGCCTTCTTCAGCCAAACAGAAGTGTGCAGACTACATGATATTTACATACAGCTCATTTACATACAGCTCATTTACATACAGTATGAAACAAAATGTGGCTTCAGTCACTGTGCAAGCTCTCTGTACAACAAACTGCCGCGTCACTTCCCTTTTACCATCCAAGAGAGCGGGGGGTCCAGAGACAGCAGGGGGGATTCTGGGTAAGCGGGCAGGATTCGGGGTGGCTTCCTGCGGGGCGCTCAGCGCGGGGCGGCGGCTCTAGTACTGGATGTACTCAGACTGAAGGGACTGCAAGGCAAAGACACGGCCAGTTAAAATCTGACAAACAGATCAAATGTCATGTTCCTTTCCTGAGGCTTTTTAAAATATCAGCTGTTTCATGAAGGCAAACACTCGGACACCAAGCGTCTCCATGTCCCGGAGCCCCAGGCTGGCCCCCGCGAGGCCCCGGACCCCCGACTGCACCTGAGCTCAGGAAACTGTCCAGGTGTCGTGACTTGTCAAACCAACTCGAACATCGTGTTCAAATCATGAAAAATCACTGCAACAGATTTTTGTCTGGTGAAAATTAACCCTTTGACCCCGAGCACAGTCACTGGATGTCTGTCAGAAACATGCAGGTATTGATTACTGTCGCATTTGTATAAACAAGCAAAATATCACAGACATATTAGTTAAGAATGCTAAATATTACTGGAACATAAGTAAAACATTAGCAAAAAGAAAACAGAAACAGGGCTGATTGGTGCCACAGGTCAGATTTCTCGTGTTTGAATGTTTGTTAAACTGTCCCTCATGTTGCTGAGGGCCCCTCGAGGCCCCCGGACCCCAGTTTGAACGCCAGTTTGAACCCCGGGTCACCACACAGGACATGATGACATCAAGCAGTCAGACAGTGGGCAGATATGTGAGGGTCGCTTTAGTCAATGAGTCTGATTGTCAGCTAAACCCCGTCCACCTGGTGCACCGAGGAGGTTAAACTGAACACACCTCCAATCATTTCCAGGTGTGCCCGTCACCTGCAGAAACAGGAAACACTTCCTGCCGTCACAGGAACTACTAAACAGTGACCTGCTGTGAATAAAGCGGCTGATGATGATGCTGATGATGATGATGATGATGATGATGATGATGCTGCATCCCTGCAGGTTAATGAGCTCACTGCTGCCGTTTCCTCTGTGCTTCTGGTTTGCAATGAAACCCAGGAGCTCGTGGACAGGCTTTTATTTTGAAAACTTTAATTCCACCCTCCCCTTAACAAAATTCACTTTTTCATTTTTTGGGGGGGATTTTTTTTGCTCGTTGTCTTGTCATGATTTTTTTTTTGTTTGTTTGTTTTTACCAATTTTCCAGTAATGTTTTACTAATTTTTGTTTTTTTTTCTTCTTGTGACTGTTTAGTAATTTCTTGCTAATTTTAAGCCCTTCTCTTGCAGACGTGCTCATGACCTTTTCCTGCTGTTTTTGAAGGAACTCAGGTGAATTTACTCAGATTTCAACAAACAACAGGATCTCACAGGTGCTGCTTGGTTTGTTGCTCTGTAGCTTTGGTCATGTGCCTTCCACTACCAATATCTCTGATACAGCTTGTTTTGGCTGCAGCTGGCTCTTTGAGCACAGGGACATTCCCCTGTGGGACGTCCCGACTGGGACCAACGCTGAAAGGAACGCAGCAGATTTTAAATCCAGTCCTGGAACAAAGTGAACGAGAAGCTTCAGGGGAAGGAAGGACAAGAAGAAGAAAACGGCAAATAAACAAACAAACAAGCACAGGCACACACACACACACCACTTATTGCTGTAAGCCTCCTACTGCCATGCTGTTACCATAGAAACCACTGCTTCTTATTGGCCCCATGTATTTATCTCAATAATAAGAGACAGATTTAGCAGATTTCTCGCTGGGTTTCCGAGCTGCAGGCTGCGTCCTTCCTGAGCTAAAAGCCACAAATGGAGAGCTGGAAACGAGCCTGAAGGTTTGAGGCAGGAACGAATCAGATTGCAGTCAGTCTGAAGCTCCTGTGCACAGGAAATTCTCTGCCCCCCCACCCCAACCCTCTGAGCAGATTAAAATCTGAAGTGAAACACATTTGACAAAAACAGAGCTTGATATTTTCTGAAAACAGAGAGAATAAATCTTTTAATAATAAACCTTGTGCGCCTCTCAGCATGAGGTCTGCCGCCGCTGACGGAGCATGCGTAATGGTGTCCGTCTGGACTGGAGTTATTTCTCCGTGTCACTCAGGAAGAGCTGAATAGTTTCATTATTTAGTTTTGAGCTGTTGAATGGACGCCTCGCCCGCCCCGCCCAGCCCGCGCGTACAAAGGCTCGCTCCTCTGAAGCGCGGCAGCACGGCCTGACCTGCGGGACCTTTTTCCCCACCGAGGGAAAATCCAACCTCCTTCATGCTCCAAAAATGCCAGAGCTCCTGCTGGGCGAGGCCGGACACGTCCTCACCTCAGGCCAAGTTCCTCTCTCAGGACATTAACAGTCGGGTCATTTCTTGTTGAGCTGCTCGGTGCCTTTTACCTCCATGTTTTCAACAGGCAGAGGATCAACAGAGCATCAACGGCGGCTGATTGATTTTTTGACAGAAAAAGAGAGGCAGGACAGGCAGGGAGAGAGAGGAACGGGTCTGAGCTGGATTCAAACCCTCAACCTTGACCCATGCTACACCTGTCCCAGGTGAGCCTCCGGGGCGCCGGCTCAGCTGTTTTGTCTCCTGTCATGTGACCACAGGTTCAGAATGAAGCCACAGTTCAGCTCAGAGTGTGATCACATGCTGATTTAGTTATTTAGCTGTTTTTGTGGCTGGTTTGGGCTTCTGCCTGAGCTCGTCTGCCAAACACAAAGCATGAAGAACATCTGGAAGCCGGTCCCCTTGCTCCGGGCTTCTTGCTCCGGGCTTCTTGCTCCGGGCTCCTTGCCCCAGGCTCCTTGCTCCACGCTCCTTGCTCCGGGCTTCTTGCTCCGGGCCCCGGGCTCCCAGCACCAGCAGCTTGGAGTTAGTGTGTGTTAGTGAAGCAGAGAAACAGACCACAGCCCTGAAGCCTCACACTGTGCACACTAGGCCCAGCAACATGAACATACAACACCTGAAGACCAACACAGTCAGACAAGGGGTTCAAAGTGGGGTTCGGGGCCCCCAGGGGTCCCTGAGGGTCTTTCGGGTAATCCTCAGTTTAATTTTATTGTAATTTGATTCAATAGAAAATATTAGAATACAGAAAATGTGTGAGCGATCAGTTGACAAATGGTGGTGAGATTAAACCAGAAAGAAGAAAGTCTGACAGCCAAACCCTTTGGCACCTCACTGAGTTTCTGTCACAGACACTGGAAGAAGATGATCAGCAAATAAGTTACAGAGAAAAATATTACAGGGAATATTAGTAAAACAGCAAAAGAAAAAAAAATACAGAAAATTAGTAAAGCAATATTTAAAAAAAAAAATGACAAAAAAAAACTATAATGGTCGAAATGATGCTGGCTGGATATCCCTGGTCCCTGCAGGCCAAAAGGACTTTTTACGGGGGTCTGCAGGTTACTGACCACTCGGGGTCCAGGACATGAAGACGTTTGAAAACCCCTGCTCTAAATAATGAAGAATAATGTTAGTAATCCTCTGGTTAGGGTTAGTTTCTTGATGCAGTGCAGAGGCATCAGGGTTTCAGACCTGCTCACACCCAAACCACAAAACTACAACTAATCAAGAACTGCTCACGCCGAGTCTGACGGGGAGTTTGCTTCACTAACTGAAAGTGAAAAGTGGAATCTTCTGGATTGTGTGTGTGTGTGTGTGTGTGTGTGTCCAGTTTGGTCGAGAAAACCACACACACTAATCAAGAAAAGTTAGCCCTCCATCATAGATCTCTCAGCCCCTGTATCATGTAGAGATTTAAAAACAGACGGATGTAGGCGGAGTGATATTTCAGACTCGGTGTGAGGAAGTTTCTTTTGTAAATCTTAGTGTGCGTGTTTTTTTCTTGGGCCTGGGTGTGATCAGGCTGCAGAACAAGGCAGACACAGCAGGACTGGAGAGTTCAGCTCAGAACAGATGGAACAGATGGAATTAGCAAGACGGAGGGCTGGACAATATAGCAATGATCAATATTATCTCAATATAGTGATTTTAGATATTGTAATACACCTAATCTGAGATAAGTGTCTTTTAGTGGTTTGAAAGCTGCATTACAGTAAAGAAACTGAGACTGTTCTGATTCTTCTGCCTGGTCTTAATGTCCAAATGACTTATTATTAAAAACCTCTCATGTAAATCTGTGATGAAAGCAGCAGCTGTCATCCTGTCATCGCCCTGCATCATCACAACTCTGTGAGCTCTGATTGTCCATACCGCCCAGCCCTACGGAGAGAGAGAGAGAGAGAGAGAGAGAGAGAGAGAGAGAGAGAGTGTGTGTGTGTGTGTGTATGAGTGTGTGTGGGCTGGGATGGGGGGTCCAGGACTTACAGGGATGGAGCGGCTGAGGTAGCGTCCGGACGGACCCTTCAGAGCGCTGTAGGGGCCCTGCTGGGACCGGTAGGGGCCGAATTCCTGCGCCCCTGGCCTGCCCGGGTGGCCAAAGGCCGGGCCTGTCCCTGCACTACCCGCAGGGGACGCCACAGAGCCCATGTACTGAGCGTTGTTGTTGACTTCATGCTGAGGGTTACGCAGCCCGTTAGCATACCGAGGCAGAGTGGCGGGGGCGGGGATGGATGAAGAGGAGGAGGAGGGAGGAGGCAGAGCGGCGTAGGGGGGGTTCCTGTCCTCCTCAGCGGCGTCGGCGCTGTACAGGTCACCGAGGGAACTGGCGAGCCTGGAGTTGATGGCGGTGCTGAGGTGAACAGACACAGACTCAACAACATACAGCTGGAACACTGGCTCTCACATGGGGGCGAGGAACGCCCAGGGGTATGCTGCAGTGCTGCATGTCAGAACGTTCTTTACATGTTCTTTTAAGAAACATCAGTCATGCATAATGCCTACAATAATGCCTACACTATAATAAGCTGAATAAAAACTGTAAATGTGAGTTTGATAAAGCACATGTTCTCTTCAGTTCTCTCTCTGGGTTCCTGAAGGTGTCAGATGTGTGTGTTTGTGGTTTCAATCTGCTGCCGTGGTCATGGAGCGAGGACGTTTGTTCGCTCTGAGCAGGAAGACGAGACCAAACAAATCCAGAAAGTGGATCAGTGGTTGAAGCTGGAAACAAGGAGGAAGAAGAGACGAAGAAGCAGAAACACAAACAAGAGAATCTGCTCAGCATCAGGTTGTTGGTTCACACTGATGGAGCTGGACTGACCCTCTGACCACAGGAGGCTCAACTGGTCAGGACCAACTGGACTGACCCTCTGACCACAGGAGGCTCAACTGGTCAGGACCAACTGGACTGGGACATATTTCAGAGGGGAACGTTACTGAAAAACAGTTGGTGAGGTGGAGGACTGAAGACGAGGCCTCACCTGCCTACAACATAACAGCTGATCCTGGTGCAGCGATGCAGCGCCGTGTGACATCACTGAGGAAAGGCCCCATATTGCACCAAACAGTCCCGCATGTAAACGCTCTGTCATCACGTCTCTTACAATACACAATCTGACAAACTGAGGCTGTCAACATATTTGGCAGAACTGTGGAGAAATCACAGCAGAGGAACCGCAGAGCGCTGTGTGTTTTATCTCCAGCCGACCTTCTGCCCCGAGGTTCTGCAGAAAACCACGTCCTGACAGAATGTACTACAACTTCTCTCCTCTGTGGGTTGAACAGGATTCTGGCAGTTTTTCGCTCTCTACACATTTTCCATACGTTCTCTGCGCGTTCTCAGTGCGTTCTCAGTACGTTCTCTGCACGTTCTCAGTTTGTTCTCAGTGTGTTCTCAGTTTGTTCTCTGCGCATTCTCAGTGTGTTCTCCACACGTTCTCAGTGTGTTCTCCACACATTCTCAGTAGGGTTGGGAATCTCTGGCATGAGGCCGATTCGATACATATCTAGATACACGGGTTACGATTCAATTCAAAAACGATATATTTTTAATACAGAACGATTCGATACGATTCGATACAGTTTAAGAACGATACGATTCGATACGATTCGATACGGTTTAAGAACGATACGATTCGATACGGTTTAAGAACGATACAATTCGATACAGTGTAAAAACAATACGATAGTTAACATTTGTTGATGTAGACCAGGCATCACCAAATGGTGGACCGCGGTCCGGGCACGGAACCAGTGGCGGTTCTGTCTGGACCCGTGACAACAAGAGAGCACTGTTTACTTCAGATCTTTTGTAGCACAGAGGAAATATGCTTCTCAAACACTCAGTATTTAGTGTTAGTGTATGTTTATGAGTTGTAGAACATAATAAATTATCTTGAAGGAGTAGATGTTTACCAGTAAGTTTGACTCCAATAATTTAACAATATGTTAAATAATTTAACAATATGTTAAATTATTATTTGTTTTAAAAATTTTAATTACTTATCAAACAGACCTAACAATTCAACAACCAATGAATGAGCAGGAGTATGCCTGTGATGACATAGATTGAATATGAAGCCAAAGTGATACCTCTTCTCTGAACAGACAAGCTACGCCAGTGTGCTGCTGTTAGCCAGTGAAAATAGAGCGGAGTGGCACCTCTTCACTTTGTTACAAAATCTGTCAGTGCGCTGCTGTAGCTGGAAAGTTTCTCTGCCTTTTGGACTCGTACGGTGCCAGTGCAGTTGTTGTAATTTTTTTCTTGGTGGTGCAGGTGCAGGTGAAACGACTGGAGGGGTTGTGCCACCCAGATTTGACCTCACAGGGCGCCAACCAGCTCTGCGCTGCGCCCTCGCGTCCCGCGATCACATACACAGTGGCTCTGTCCCAATTCAAAGGTTGTACGCTACCTAGGTTGTATTTGTAGGCTGCTTACATCACGGCGGCGTGACAAGTGCTGTCCCAATTCAATTTTACCACGCGGGGTCCTGCAAATGCAGCCGACAGATCCAGCCTATTTTTGACTAATTTGCAGGAAACACCTCCACGATGCTTCGCGGCCGACATCACAGCCTACTTCCCAGGGTACCTTTCGGTCCGGTTGAATTTCTGGATCAGCCACCATTGATGGAATCATGAAGCCTGTTTTAGACCGTCTTAATGTTTATATCATGACGTTTTGATAAGTTTTCATGCCTATAATTACCACCATAGATTCGGTTTAGCTGTTAACTGTATCCAAACAATGCCTGTAAATGCAAGTTTAGTTAGATGAGTTAGATAGGCATTTTGCATGATGTTTCCATAGCAACCATCAGCGCATCAGGTAAGTTACAATGTAGCCATGTGTACAATTACTTTAATTGGGATAGTCTGTTGCAATTTGTGAGGTGTAACAATTATCTTAATTTTCTGAATCTTCACGAAGACAAAATAAAATAAAATACATAAAACTACAGAATCCATGTTGTCCATCTTGAGAGCGTTGAAGCTGCTTATGGTTTTGTTTCATGCACAGGTGTTCACCGACACACCTCCCAAACCTACTTCGGCATTTTACGCTGCAACACTCGAATGCGCTTCGGGAAGCCTCGATAATAATGACGTAGGAATCCTCCGCAGGCTACACCGTCCCAATTCACTAAACTTTTAGTTCCGGTAAACTTGATATCGGCACCTACGTCGGACGCCTCCTACGTGGGCACTGTGGGCTGCGACCTAGTAGTCATCTAGCCCTTCGATTGAGACAGACCCAATGAATGGCTGTGGTGGCCGAGGTCTGCGCCGAGCACGCGCTGTATGAAAGCCCCTTAACGTTACGGAGCGGGAGAGTCCTTTTCGTGAGCGCTCGCGTTGTTTAGAGATTAAAACTGTAAAGCCTCAGGCAACCGACTCCTAGTCTCACGATATCCAATTCACAACTCTACAATCGATTCATCTAAGGATTCATGGCTGATTCGTATCGATTGAGGAGTCTGCTACCGGTACAGCCGTATCTCTTGCCTGTAAAATCGGTTATCCGGTCGTATCGGTTTTTCGTTCCCAACCCTAGTTCTCAGTTTGTTCTCTGCTCGTTCTCAGTGTGTTCTCCACACATTCTCAGTGTGTTCTCCACACGTTCTCAGTGTGTTCTCCACACGTTCTCAGTGCGTTCTCAGTTTGTTCTCTGTGCATTCTCAGTGTGTTCTCTGCGGGCTCTAGACCACAGATTTGTTCAACACATGTCACAAGACAAACGGAAACACGACCCTCCAATGACCATGGCATCGTCCCACAATGCCGAGCTCTTCCTCTGTTCCTGTCCAATCAGAGCAGCCGTTCAATTAGCATCAAATCATTTCACACAGGAAGCTGCAGACCTTTAACATCATTTATATTTAAAACTCAAACTTTACCTTCAGCTCATAAAATTACCTCTCAAAATCTGAGAATCTATCAAACCTGCAGCTACAGAGTACTAACAAGTACTACTATCTGTATTAGTACTAACAGGTACTACTATCTGTATTAGTACTAACAGGTACTACTATCTGCATTTCAGTACTATCTGTCAGTGGCGGTTCTGCCTGTTGCCGCCCTAGGCGAAATTACTGCCTTGCACCCTTCCATGTTAGTACTCCAACCCCCCCACCCCCCGAGAGCGACAACTTCCCAGACGGTAACAGCCGCTGGAGGCGCCCCCCCCACCACAGCCGGCCGCTGTGCACGGCACCTTGTCAGCACGCACAGCGTCTGCAGCTGCATTCATAATAGATTTTTTTTTAAGTGCTCGTGTCGCCCCGGGCGACTGCCCGCGTCACCCATGTCAAAACCCACTACTGCTATCTGTGTTAGTACTGACAGGTACTACTATGTGCATTTTAGTACTCTCTGTGTGTTAGTACTGACAGGTAGTACTCTCTGTGTGTTAGTACTGACAGGTAGTACTCTCTCTATGTGTTAGTACTGACAGGTAGTACTCTCTGTGTGTTAGTACTGACAGGTAGTACTCTCTCTATGTGTTAGTACTGACAGGTAGTACTCTCTATGTGTTAGTACTGACAGGTAGTACTCTCTCTGTGTGTTAGTACTGACAGGTAGTACTCTGTGTGTTAGTACTGACAGGTAGTACTCTCTGTGTGTTAGTACTGACAGGTAGTACTCTCTCTGTGTGTTAGTAAAGACAGGTAGTACTCTGTGTGTTAGTACTGACAGGTAGTTCTCTCTCTGTGTGTTAGTACTGACAGGTAGTACTCTGTGTATTAGTACTGACAGGTAGTACTCTGTGTATTAGTACTGACAGACTGCTGCTGGGAAGAGGAAAGACAGGACAAAGTTAAAGAGCAGGGGAGCTGAGGAGCAAACAGGAAGTGGACAGGAAGAGGAGCGAGGGGGAGGGGCAGGAAGTGGGCGTGACGCTGACCTCCTGAAGTTGGATGCTGATGATGATGGAGTTCGTCCAATCCTCTTGGCTGCGGCAGAAGCAGAGGATGCTGGGAGTTTGGAGGACTTGAGGGGAGAGGCAGGGCCTTGGCCGAGTCCCATCTGCATTCTATAGGGAGAGAGAGAGAGACAGACAGACAGAGAGACAGAGAGAGAGACAGACAGAGAGAGAGAGACAGTTTATTTGCCATTGGCACTACACTGGACAGCAGCAGCAGAGCTGTGAGGACGGAGCATGAAGGCAAAGGGACGGCGTAAAAAACAATGTAAAACTGTGAGACAGTATAAAAACATGAGACAATATAAAAAACAATGAAGGATAATAATAAAAGGAGACAGGCCGACACTCGCCTGGCACAGAATGCAGCTGCATTTGATAATTAGAGTTACTCAAATTAAATTCATGATTAAAATTATTCAGGACGACAACCAACTGACACACAAAGTGCACAAATGCAAGAATATAAAGTAGATGATTTTAAATTAGGATTATTCAGGCTGATGGTCTGAGCGTGAGGCGGTCAGTGACGGTCTGACAGACACGCAGCTCAGGGAGGAGACCGGCAGCAGAGCGGGAGCCCGGGAGGGTTACGGAGCCCGGGAGGGTTACGGAGCCCGGGAGGGTTATGGAGCCCGGGAGGGTCACGGAGCCCGGGACGTTTATGGAGCCCGGGAGGGTTATGGAGCCTGGGAGGGTTATGGAGCCTGGGAGGGTTACGGAGCCCGGGACGTTTATGGAGCCCGGGAGGGTTATGGAGCCTGGGAGGGTTACGGAGCCCGGGACGTTTATGGAGCCCGGGAGAGTTATGGAGCCTGGGAGGGTTACGGAGCTGGGACGTTTATGGAGCCCGGGAGGGTTACGGAGCTCGGGAGGGTTACGGAGCCCGGGAGGGTTACGGAGCCCGGGAGGTTTATGGAGCCCGGGACGTTTATGGAGCCTGGGAGGGTTACGGAGCCCGGGACGTTTATGGAGCCCGGGAGAGTTATGGAGCAATGTCGGCAGCGGGACAACCAGGAGGGGCAGGAACACTGACGGCCGGGACAAGAGCCGTCCCTCAGCCAGCTGCACGACTCTGATCAGAGATTTCAGGTCCTGTACAGGTAAACTACCACACCACGCCGTAAGTGACCGTAAGGAAACTCTCAATAACAAACCAACAGAAATGACCTAAAATCTGTCCGTTTAAGGTGAATTCCTTTAAGTTGCATAAAAAGTGAGGGAGAGAGCAAGATTTTGATATTACAGAATTTTGTAAAAAGCTTTGACAATAACATCTTATTTGTTCATGCCATTAAAGCAGAAGTTAATTGAGCTGATAGACAGAGAGAGAGAGAGAGACATCAGTTCACCTGGAGACACAGTGCCACCTGCTGGTCTTGGTGTGCAGGTCAGCTGCTCTAACAGAATCATGTGCAAAAGCTGAAGGGGATCCTATTCTATTGTATTTGAACCTGAAGGAACAAACGTCCCAGATGGAGTTTGGGCGCTCAGGTCTCTCTCGTCTGTCTGCAGGTGAGGCGAGCAGAGGCAGGAAGCTGTGGCTCACCGCCTGCGTTTACATCCAATATCAGCCCCATCACCATCAACATGCCTCACGGCGCCGCCTCAGCCAGAAAAGACTGATCAGACGGGATTTTCAACCTTTGATAATCCGTTTCATAGGAAAATATTAGCGCCTAATAAGCATGTAAACTCTTAATCTGCTGGTTTCTTCCTTTGGGAATAAAATCTGTTCTTTCTGTGTGTTTAGCCAACACACAACTTCCCTCGGGCATCAATAATGTTTGCCCCGGGTGGGGGGAACAGCGGGTGGCATGACGAGTTTCTGGGGGGCACAGCGACACGGCGGCACCGAACACGTGGCTGATAACAGGTTTTCTGTTGTGAAAGGTTAAACCTTTAAAGGATCGGCGGTGGAACGGCTGGGAACCACAAAGCCAGAATCCTCCAAACCATCAAGCAAATCTAAAACCTGCTGGAGAAGTCTGGCGGCTAAAAGTCCAAACCAGGTTTCATTTTTCCCGTCTGATGGACGGCCTGATGGCAGAACATGACTCAGCCTGGATTATATTTAGATTAGATTTACATTTCCTGCAGATTACAGCCGCTTTGAGCAGGTCAATAAAAGCTGTACTCTCCACTGTCTCTCTCCACTGAGACTGAATAATGCCAAAAAATAATCTTTAAAGAAGAATGAGGATGTATCTGCTTTTCACCCCTGGGCCGTGACAGGAAGGACGACACGAGACACGAGCGGCCGAGCGGCAAGGAGTTCAGTCCGACATTAAAACACATCCAAGTCACATCCCGGACCCGACAGGCCGGACCGAGTCAGAGCTTTGAAACAGGAAGTGATGTAAAAGACGAGGAGCTGCAGGTGCGGGCAGGGCGGAGCTCTCCTACCTGAACGGCTGGGACGTCGACCTGCTGTGCATCTTCATCTCCTCCAGCCTGAAACAGCAGACCAGCAGTCAGCCTGAGCTCTGAGCACAGCAACACACACCTCACCCAACTACTCTGAGGATTTGATTTTGTTTTTTCATACAGTGCACAAACCACATGACACACTGACAACACAATAACACTCACTGTACGCTACCAAGCTCTCAAATTAAAAAAAATAACTGACAACAAAATAAATTAAGATGTAACAAGTCAAGTAAAAAAGCTACTAAGAGTAAAGCAATGAAAAAATAATTAAAATTTTAAAAAAGGGACAAAAAAGGAGAGAAGGTGGTGGTTCTTACCTCAAGGCTCCTGTGGTGGCGGGGCGGGGGGGACGCCGCCCCTTTAAGGCTCGTAGTTTGTCTCCCTGGGTCAGTCCCACCCCGCTTTCTCCTAATTCCCTCTGGAAGGTAAATCACACACTTATATTGCCAAAGCAAATAACACATAACGCTTTGTAGTGGAGACTCTGGGGGTCGCTTGTTTTTAGGTGGTTGTAGAATTTGATGGCTCTTTTTTTGACTGTAATTTGTAGGGGGTACTGACCCAGTTCTGTTTGGGATGTGTCTCCTCAGGTGTGATATGTTTTTACAGAATTCCACGTGGAATTTCTCGATTGGGTGGTTTTCCCAGTCAGTGAATTTTAAATGTTTACTGAGTGGGCCCCATATTTCACTGCCATATAGAGCAATGGGTTCTATTACTGATTTAAACATTTTTAGTCATGTTTTAATTGGAATATCTGTCTTGATGTTTCGTTTAATTGCATAAAATGCCCTTCTCGCTTTGTCTCTCAGCTCATTCACAGCCATTTGAAAACTACCTGATGAGCTAATATTGAGACCTAAATATGTGTAGTTTTTTGTATGCTCTAATTTGACTTTGTCCAGGTAGAATTCATGTTTAAGGCTGTGATTCCCAGACCTCCTCTGGAAAATCAGTATTTTGGTTTTGTCCAGGTTGACAGTCAGAGCCCAGGTGTGACAGAAACTGTGCAGGAGATCCAGGTGTTGCTGCAGGCCTTCTTTAGTAGGGGACAGCAGAACTACATCATCAGCGTATAACAAACACTTGATTTCAGTGTTTTCTAGGGTGATACCAGGGGACGTAGAGTGTTCTAGGTTTTTAGCCAATTTATTTATGTAAATGTTGAATAGTGTAGGAGACAGACCACATCCCTGTTTGACACCACGTTCTGCAGGGAAGGAATTTGTTTGCTGATTGCCAATTTTCACTGAACATTTGTTGTTTGTGTACATTGATTTTATGACATCATATGTTTTTCCTCCAATACCCATTTCAATTAAGTTGTATAAAAGGCCATCGTGCCAAATTGAATCGAATGCTTTTTTAAAATCTACAAAACATGAAAAGATTTTGCCTTTGTTCTGGTGTATTTGTTTGTCAATGAGGGTGTGGAGAGTAAATATGTGGTCTGATGTTCGATATTTTGGGAGAAATCCAATTTGACTATTGCTCATAATGTTGTGTTCAGTGATGAAGTGTAAGATTCTGCTGTTGATAATGCTGCAGAATAGTTTTGCCAGGTTGCTGGACACACAGATCCCTCTGTAGTTGTTTGGGTCAAACTGTTTGGGTCTCCGTTCTTATATATGGGGGTTATCAGTCCTTGGTTCCAAATTACATGTCAAAGTACCTGCATTTGATGATATTGAAAGCTTTTAGGATAGCCAATTGGAATTTATTATCTGTGTATTTGATCATTTCATTCAGAATGGCGTCGGCACCACAGGCCTTTCGGGGTTTGAGCTTTTTCATTTTGTCTGTTAGTTCTGTTTGTGTCATCGAGGTGTCGATGGGGTTCTGCTCGTCTTTAATTGTTGATTCTAGGGTTTTTAATTTCCCTTGTATTTCTTGTTGGCCTGGGTTATTTGTTATTTTGCTGTAGAGGTTAGTAAAGTGAGCGGTCCAGGTGTCACCGTTGTGGATTGCCAACTCATCATTGGATATTGTGTTTAGTTTATGCCAATTTTCCCAGAATTGATTGGACTGTATTGATTCTTCGATTAGGTTCAGCTGATTTCTGTCATGCTGTTCCTTTTTTGTTCTTACGATGTGTTTGTATCGTCTCAATGTTTCTCCATAAAGAAGGCGTACACTTTGGTTATTTGGATCCCTGTGTTTCTGATAAAATGATAAATTTCCTAGTTTTTTTCCTTAGATTTTTACTATCATTATCAAACCATTTTTCATTTTTTTTTTTTTTGGTTTGCTTTTTACTTTAAATTTGCTAGCTTTGCTGCTTTCCCAAAAATAGATAGATAGATCTTTATTGTCATTGCAAAATGACAATAAAGAAAAAAATGATGTTTATGTCATCAATGGCCAGATTCACACCTTCATCATTGTAGGGGAAGGATATACTTTATAAATTTCTCCAAGAGTGATTGGATTTGCAGACTATCAATTGCTCTCTGGTAGCTGTCGGCGCTGCTCGCAGTCCATCTGTAGGACTGGGCACAGGGGTGCAGGTCACTGGGTTGTACTGCTTTGTGGTTGGAATTAGCTCTGTTCAGAAAGATTGTTATTTTACTGTGGTCAGACAGAGGAGTAAGGGGACTGACTGTGAACGCCCTGATACATGTAGGATCAAGGTCACAAATAAAATAGTCAACAGTACTACTGCCAAGGGATGAACTGAAGGTGTACCTCCCAAAAGAGTCTCCTCTCACTCTGCCGTTGACAATGTAAAGACCCAGCGTACGACAGAGCTGAAGGACTTGTGTCCCGTTTGTGTTGGTCACTTTGTCGTAGCTGTTTCTGGGGGGATATGTGGGGTGGATAAGGTTGTTGCTACCCAGGATGTGTAGATCTCCCTGCCTGTCCACAGTGTCCAGCCTTTCTGCTGTTCTAGCATTCAGGTCACAACAGATTAGGATATTTCCTTGGCTGTGGAAATGGACTCTCTCTCCTTCTAGGATGGAGAAACTCTCCTCATTGAAATAGGGTGACTCAGAGGGGGGAATATATGTGGGGCAGAGGAATATGTCTTTGCCGTTTGAAATTATTTCTTTTTTAATTTTTATCCAGATATAAAATTCACCTCTTTTGATTAATTCTATTGAGTGGGTACATTCATATTTGTACCAGATTATCATTCCTCCAGATTCTCTCCCCTGAGTGACTCTTTTTAATTTGGTGGATGGGACAATTATTTCTCTGTAACCTATTGGGCAACCACTGGAAGTATCACCTTTAAACCACGTTTCCTGGAGGACAACAATGTCAGTGTCGTTGATCTCCTTCAGGAAGTCTGCATTTTTACTTTTTAGTCCAAAGGTGGAGGACCGGAGGCCCTGAACATTCCAACAAGCTATAGAAGAGGATTTCATCTGTTACTGAATTAGTACTTAATGTCCTAAAAACAAGAAAAACTCCCACAAAAATGAATAAATAAATAAATAAATAAACCAATAAAGATAAAAGTGAAGTCTAATGTCTCATTTCCAAAATGTTCTCTATATATGCAAATATTTTTGTGTATTCTGTAGATGTGTGTGTGTAATTTCTTAAAAAATAGAGGTTTGTGTGCTACTTCTAAGCCTTTGACAATTAGTGAACTTCTGGTCATGTCTCTAGTTTAGCGTAGTTTAGTTGTGTGTGTGTGTGTGTGTGTGTGTGTGTGTGTGTGTGTCTGTGCGTGCGTGTGTTTGCGAGGGATTCACCTCTTGCAGCTGGTCGGAGCTTGTGATGTGGGCGGAGCTAGTGATATTGAGGGCGGGGCTTATGGTGAGTTCGTCCATGCTGGTGATGAGGCGTGGCACAGCTCGCTCCTCCAGCTTGGCCTTCTGGGTGGTCTGGCTGTCTCCTAGCAACCACAGCATGGCCTGCTTCCTGCATCACACACACACACACACACACACACACACACACACACACACACACACAGTGTGTCCTAGTGTGAAGTGGGGTTCCTGCATGTGGTCATGTGATGATCCACTGGTGACCTCTGACCTCAGTGATGCCCTGAGTGTAGACCTGGCGTGGGGCTTAGATTCACTGCAAATCAGAGCATTTCCAGGTGGTTCCTGTTGCCAAGGCAACAGCTAAAGGGTTTGTTTGCGTGGGCGGAGCTAAGGTGAACCTGACGCACGGCGAACAGGAACATGCTCTGTCTGAACTGTATAGATCAGCTGGCGGCTCCTGAGTTGGACTCAGATTTAAAAAAAAACAAAAAAAAAAACACTGGTTGTGGGCGGGGCTGAGTCTCACCTGGCAGGTTGTTGAACCTCATTCAATAACTTTATTAACAACAGCACAGCTAATTACAATCAGCTGACAGCAGCTAATCAGATGATATTAACTATAAATTAGCTTCTGATGATTTGTAAAGAACCTCCTTGACCGTGTGCTCAGCGTGAAGCAGCATGTTCTGTGTCCTACACGTGTTCAGCACACAGGTCACATGACCCACGACCCGCCGCCTCACAAACAAAATATTTTCCCTGATTTTCTTGTGACTTTTCTTTCTCTGCAGGTTTTCTATTCATGTTCTGATGCTGTGATTTATTTTATGTTTCTGGTGGATGTGCCTGTTGCTCGGGTTCGTTCTTAACACAGAAACCGGTTTCTGAAACGCTGTTTCATCCAATCAGAGACGGCGTTGTAAACTGTCTTACTCTTCCAGGAAGTGCTGCTGCGGGCCAATCACAGAGCCCGGCCGGCAGATCCGGATCCAGGCGATGGCCTCTGCTGCCGTGAAGCGGTAATGTTTCATCAAGTAACAGCCAATCAGAGTGCCCGTCCTGCCCAGACCCGCTACACACACACACACACACACACACACACACACACACACAGAGAGAGAGAGAGATTTTTTTTTAAATTCCTCCTATTTACACTGGTATCATAATTCATTCATTCCAGAAAAACAATAAATTCCTTTAGAGAGACAAACAGCAGAAAGACAGAGACCCAACAGCAGCAGAGTCAATCAGAGATTGAGTATCTCAGCTGAAGGCAGCACATCGCCCCCTGCTGGTCAGGCTGGTTTCCACAGCAGCAGAGAGACAGGACAGAGAAAAAGCTTTGGAATCCCACTGAAGTTGTGGGGAAGACACCTGCCCAAAAGTCCTGTGATTGGTCAGAAAATTTAAGGAGGGACCTGCCTTGATCGGCCTCAGACCACAGAAACACGACTGAGGAGCATCATGAACTCGTGATTTAGGTCCTTAAAGAGGAGCTGAAGTCCAAAGCCAAGCCCTACACCGAAGCATAACCCTCGCCGAAGCTCTGATTGTGGTGACACTAACAACCTAAACAAGCCAGTAACCACTAAAACTGGCTCGCGTGAACTTTAAAATAACATTATACATGCAAAATGATCCAAAAACCACCTTTGTTTGATTTTCCCTGTTAAATCCATCAATTTAGTCTTGGTATCAGTTGCTATTTTGTTCTAAATTAGACCTAAACCAAACCAAACCCTAACCTTAACCAATTCAAACTAGGACTACAAGAACACATTAGACCTAAACCAAAACCCGGCACTATCCTTTAACAAACTGAGATCCTAAATTATTCTTAATCTTAACCTTAACCCTTTCAGAGTAGAATTTTAGACCCTAACTCTAACCCTAGCCATGGGATGGGCCAAGATATAACGGACGGGACGGGACGGGACGGGACGGGACGGGACGGGACGGGACGGGACGGGGTGAAACGGGTCAGGACGGGACGAGCAGCAACTCACCCTTGCAGTGGACGGCCACGGCGCCGTCGGTGCTCTCACAGATGTGCAGGAAGCGGTGCAGGATGATGTCACTGGGCGTGCTGCCGTCCAGGAAGAAGAGGTCGCAGTGGTCGAAGCCGGCGTCCGTGAAGCGCTTGGCGTCGTAGATCTTCTTGTTGAGACGGATGACGGTGGAGACGTTGTGCTTCCTGAAGTAGGGGAAGTAGGCCTCAGGGGCGTGCAGAGGGTAACCTGCGTACAGGACAGGGGTTACTGCTGGGACCCGGGCCGGGCACCCACCTGGACAGGTACAGTGCGGATACCTGACAGAAAATGACACTGAATCCACATTTTTGCCAAGATTTGGGCTTTTAAAGGCTGTGGTCTTAAACTTTTGATCAGCTGATGAACAGCCTCTTCAGTTTAATGGTTGTTTGCAATAAACTGCTTACTCAAATTTTTTTGTCTCACTCCCATTTCTTCTTTTTGCATTTTGAAGCTCTACTTAGAACCTTCTTAAGATCCAACAGTGCAAAATGTAAATTCTTGCAATTTTTCAACTGGTCTTAAGATTTTGATCAGGAGTGTATCAGCGCTCCAAGTGGACTTCTCAAAAAGCTTTCCCAAAACCCCGGAGGCCCGGTCTGCCTCTAATCCAGCGGCGTATGCGAGTGCTCCCTCGCCTACAGGGGGCGCACGTTTGTCTGAATGAGTCGGCTACAGGCCACACGAAAACACACGACGGACAGCGAGAGGAGCCTGAGGAGCAGGACCAGAGGACTCACCGTTCTCCATCTTGGTTTTGGGGTGCGGCCCGCTGAACGCCAGAAACTTCCCCGGGACGATCCAGTTAAAGTCTCCGTTCTCCACCCGCTGGCAAGGACGAGCCACAGGGTCAAACCCCAAACACACACACACACACACACACACACACACACACGCACACACACACACACGCACGCACACACACACACATCACTCAGCTCTTTATATGCAGAGTCACTCTTTCAAAAATGTGAGGAAAAAGACGAGGAGCAACTCAACAGAAAAAGACAAAAAATTAGTGAGAAATCAGTAAAATGTCACAAAGACAATGACATGAACATTAGCACACACACAAAAAGCCCTGAAAATGACAGACAAAACAATTTTTCGTATTTTGTCTTGTAATATAATTTTAAATTTGTAATGATAATAATAAAGACAGTTTTCTGGAATTGTCTTTACTATTTTTTGCTGATTTTCTAATGATTTTCTTTATTTTTACAATTTTTAAGGTTATTTTTTTCTTTTAAAATGTTTTGCCAATATTGAGGATATTTTCCTGTGACTTTTTACTAATTTCTTGTTAATTTTCAGGTCATTTCTTGTTAAGTTGCTTGCTGCCTTTTTTTTTTTTTTTTGTATTTTGCTTAAGTTCTGAGTTTGGCTGCGTTTTAACTCTGAGCTGAAGATGTTTTTGTCCTTGTTGATAACTCTGATGTGCTCCAAGCTGTCTCACTGCTCTAACAGCTGTCTCACTGCTCTGACACAGCCGTCTCACTGCTCTGACAGCCGTCTCACTGCTCTGACACAGCCGTCTCACTGCTCTGACAGCCGTCTCGCTGCTCTAACAGCCGTCTCGCTGCTCTAACAGCCGTCTCACTGCTCTAACACAGCTGTCTCACTGCTCTAACAGCCGTCTCACTGCTCTGACAGCCGTCTCACTGCTCTAACACAGCTGTCTCACTGCTCTAACAGCCGTCTCACTGCTCTGACACAGCCGTCTCACTGCTCTGACAGCCGTCTCACTGCTCTAACACAGCTGTCTCACTGCTCTAACAGCCGTCTCACTGCTCTGACACAGCCGTCTCACTGCTCTAACAGCCGTCTCACTGCTCTGACACAGCCGTCTCACTGCTCTGACAGCTGTCTCACTGCTCTAACACAGCCGTCTCACTGCTCTGACACAGCCGTCTCACTGCTCTGACACAGCCGTCTCACTGCTCTGACAGCCGTCTCACTGCTCTGACAGCTGTCTCACTGCTCTAACACAGCCGTCTCACTGCTCTGACACAGCCGTCTCACTGCTCTGACACAGCCGTCTCACTGCTCTGACAGCCGTCTCACTGCTCTGACAGCTGTCTCACTGCTCTGACAGCCGTCTCACTGCTCTAACAGCCGTCTCACTGCTCTGACAGCCGTCTCACTGCTCTGACAGCCGTCTCACTGCTCTAACACAGCCGTCTCACTGCTCTGACACAGCCGTCTCACTGCTCTGACACAGCCGTCTCACTGCTCTGACAGCTGTCTCACTGCTCTAACACAGCCGTCTCACTGCTCTAACAGCCGTCTCACTGCTCTGACAGCCGTCTCACTGCTCTGACAGCCGTCTCACTGCTCTAACACAGCCGTCTCACTGCTCTAACAGCCGTCTCACTGCTCTGACACAGCCGTCTCACTGCTCTGACAGCCGTCTCACTGCTCTAACAGCCGTCTCACTGCTCTGACACAGCTGTCTCACTGCTCTGACAGCCGTCTCACTGCTCTAACACAGCCGTCTCACTGCTCTAACAGCCGTCTCACTGCTCTGACACAGCTGTCTCACTGCTCTAACAGCCGTCTCACTGCTCTAACAGCCGTCTCACTGCTCTAACAGCCGTCTCACTACTCTAACACAGCCGTCTCACTGCTCTAACAGCCGTCTCACTGCTCTAACACAGCCGTCTCACTGCTCTAACAGCCGTCTCACTGCTCTAACAGCTGTCTCACTGCTCTGACACAGCCGTCTCACTGCTCTGACAGCCGTCTCACTGCTCTAACAGCCGTCTCACTGCTCTAACACAGCCGTCTCACTGCTCTAACAGCCGTCTCACTGCTCTAACAGCCGTCTCACTGCTCTGACACAGCCGTCTCACTGCTCTGACAGCCGTCTCACTGCTCTGACAGCCGTCTCACTGCTCTAACAGCCGTCTCACTGCTCTAACACAGCCGTCTCACTGCTCTAACACAGCCGTCTCACTGCTCTAACAGCCGTCTCACTGCTCTAACAGCCGTCTCACTGCTCTAACAGCCGTCTCACTGCTCTGACAGCTGTCTCACTGCTCTAACAGCCGTCTCACTGCTCTGACAGCCGTCTCACTGCTCTAACACAGCCGTCTCACTGCTCTAACAGCCGTCTCACTGCTCTAACACAGCCGTCTCACTGCTCTGACACAGCTGTCTCACTGCTCTGACACAGCTGTCTCACTGCTCTAACAGCCGTCTCACTGCTCTGACAGCTGTCTCACTGCTCTAACAGCCGTCTCACTGCTCTGACAGCCGTCTCACTGCTCTAACGCAGCCGTCTCACTGCTCTAACAGCTGTCTCACTGCTCTAACAGCCGTCTCACTGCTCTAACACAGCCGTCTCACTGCTCTAACACAGCCGTCTCACTGCTCTAACACAGCCGTCTCACTGCTCTAACATAGCCGTCTCACTGCTCTGGCGGCGTCAGGGCCTTTTACCTCGTAGTGTTCGTACTCGTCCACATCGAAGGTCTCGAAGTCAAAGAAGCCATGCTGCAGAGCCTGAAGCACAAACACAAGCAGCCGATTGGATAAACAGCTTTTTTACACACACACACACACACACACACACACACACAGAGCTCTAGAGGCTCCAAGGGAATTCATAATAAAAATAAATGTCTGTGTGTGTGTTATATTCCATCCAGGTTTCCACTCATCATGAAAATCAGTAGCTTGTTTGCTCTGTAATAATCACCTGCACACACACACACACAGACACACACACACACACACACACACACACACACACACACACACGGTCAATTCAGACAGGACTCTTAGTGATATTTTTGAGTGCCTGTGCTGAGGCTGCAGTGAGCCCCTCCCAGCTGCAGAGGGCGCTGCAGGCCAACACAAACACCTTCACAGCTTATTGATCACAGAAATATGAAGCCAGCAAAACAGATGAATAATTCAGTGAGACGGACGGGGACAAAGCGTCCCGGGTCTCTTCACACACCTGCAGCCAGGAGCTCGCCGACCAATCAGGAGACAGAAACACCAAAATAAACAGAAACACACACACCTTCCTGACGCCCTGCAGACAGTCCAGGACAGTCAGGCTGTAGGTGCAGTTCCCAAAGGAAGCATCCCTGAAACACACACACACACACACACACACACACACGTTACTGATGTGTGCATACAGGGGAGCAGCACAGAACATAAACAGCAGGTGAGGCAGAGAGGCAGCTGATTATTGGTTATTGATTATTTTATTGTTGTGGTGACAGTCGGGCTCCATCAGGGCTCCATCAGGGCTTCATCAAGACGATGCTCCTGTAAACATGACAGGTTGTGCTTAGACTGAACACACACACCTGTTCTCTGAGGAAACAGGTGGCAGCCGGTCAGCTTCCCTAGCCCAGGTGAGTCCAGCTGTGATGTCATCAACCTGGTGTGTGCACTCACCAGCAACACAGCTGGTGGTGTGTCCCAGGCAAGTGTCTCATGGACAGAATACACACACACACATACACACATACACACACACACACACACACACACACACACACACACACACACACACACACACTTGCTGGTGGCAGGTGAGTGGCTGAGAGCTCTCCAGCTGTCAGGGGCAGCAGCCTCACTCATCACAGCTGACTGATGACATCACAGCTTTTCAGATCAATAATCACACAGAAAGTCGTATCTCTGGACAGCAAAGACAGGAAACTGGTCCCTGTCGGCCATTTTGGAGCCGGACGGCGTTCCAGTCAGACTTCATGACGATTCAGTCCTAAAAATACTTTCTGTCACAGTGGACGGACCCGTCCCGCCTGAGGCCTCACGCCCCTTCACTCCACTGACTCTACTTACGTAAGGACTGTGTGTGTGTGTGTGTGTGTGTGTGTGTGTGTGTGTGAGTGTGTGTGAGAGAGAGAGAGAAAACAAAAGCTCCTTTGTTCCCTGATGGAAGGCCCTGCCTGTCAGACTCAGACTCTGCCTCTCAGCTGCTGACAGTTTTTCAGTTTCTCATTTTCTCAGGCCAACCTGCAGGACCTTTACTTTGATCTTTTTGCTGAATGAATGCTGCTCCTGTTGCAGAAGACATGATGAAGACATGATGAAGACATGATGAAGACATGATGAGGACACACAGAAAACATACAGCTGACATGAGTTGCCATAAAGACACCTTTCAGCAGCTGCTGAGGTCAAAGGTCAAACCTGCAGTAACAAACAGCGTTCAAATCATAATCCTACAGTTTCACTTCCTAATCCCAATCTCCATAAAGTCCAGGCCCTCTGTTATCTGTCCCAGCAGATTATCAGGGCTGACATTCACAATCTGATCCAGCATCACTGATCTGACCTTTACATGCATCAGTTTAATCATCACAAAGTTTTCTTGGAATTTTCTTCTCGAAATTTCAGGTGATTTTTGGTGCCAATTTTGTTTTTTTTTGTTTTTTTTTTTTCTAATTTTCTGTTAAGTTTCTTATAACTTGTTTTATTTATTTTTACTATAGCATTAAACACATTAGGTTTCTGCAGGTTTCTCTAAAACTAAATTTTGACACTGCAGTTTTCAAATTTACTGTAAATGAATATCAGCCCTAAATATTCAGTGTCCTGGATTATGTCCTGAAAAATCATGTCAGCTGATCCTCACGTTACACAGACAAAATGTATTAGTAGCAGTAACAGTCATAATAGCAGTAGCAGTAGTACTGTAGTAGTAGTACTGTAGTACTACTGCAGTAGCAGCAGACTGACCTGAAGGGCAGGTAGGAGGCATTGGAGCCGGAGATAAGAGCTCGGTACGCTTCTTCTGGAGTCTTCTTCAGATAGATCACCTGACAGACACACACACACACACACACACACACACACACACACACACAGTCAATCACCTCAGCTCTTTTGTAACATTCCAGTGCCTCCAGTCACACCTGGTGAGGCTGTGCTGCTGGAAACAGGCTCATCCGGTCACGCTGAGCTTCATCACACCTGCTGCGTCGTTTTGGGTGGAAAAAACAGGAAGTCACAGCAACAACAACCACAAAAAACAGCAACTACTACTAGTACCACAACAACAACAAGACACAACAACTACTAAAACAACAAGTACTACTACTACTACTACTACTTCAATAACAACAACTTCAGCACCTACAACTTTTCCTGCCACAACTACAATAACAACTACAACAACAACAACAACTACAACAACAACAACTACAACAACTACAACAACAACTACAACTACAACAACAACTACAACTACAACAACAACTACAACAACAACTACAACAACAACAACAACTACAACAACTACAACAACAACTACAACAACTACAACAACTACAATAACAACAACAACTACAACAACAACTACAATAACAACTATAACAACAACTATAACAACAACTACAATAACAACTATAACAACAACTATAACAACAACTACAATAACAACTACAACTACAACTACAATAACAACTACAACAACTACAATAACAACTACAACAACTACAACAACTACAATAACAACTACAACTACAACAACAACTACAATAACAACTACAACAACTGCAACAACTACAATAACAACTACAATAACAACTACAACAACAACTACAACAACAACTACAACAACTGCAACAACTACAATAACAACTACAATAACAACTACAACAACTACAATAACAACTACAACAACTACAACAACTACAATAACAACTACAATAACAATTCTAACAATGAAAAACAACTACAACAACTACAATAACAACCACAACAACTACAACTACAACTACAATAACAATTTTAACAATGAAAACAAGAACTACAACTACAACAACTACAACAACTACAATAACAATTCTAACAATGAAAACAACAACTACAACATCAGTGGAAAATGTTCAAAAACACTGAACAAGAGCGTTGATCCACGTGGTGACATCATCAACATGACTGACAGGCAGGGGGTGGAGCTAACAATACACTTCCTGTCTTCCTGTCTGTCTTCGTATCTCAAGTTCATCTGTCGAGTTCTGTTTCTCAGTGTTTTGTACAGTCGCTGTGCTGCTTCAGGTGTGTTTCGCGTTGCTTCAGGTGTGTTCCGCGTTGCTTCAGGTGTGTTCCGCGTTGCTTCAGGTGTGTTCCGCGTTGCTTCAGGTGTGTTTCATGTTGCTTCAGGTGTGTTCCGCGTTGCTTCAGGTGTGTTTCGCGTTGCTTCAGGTGTGTTCCGTGTTGCTTCAGGTGTTTCACGTTGCTTCAGGTGTGTTCCGCGTTGCTTCAGGTGTGTTTTGCGTTGGTTCAGGTGTGTTTTGTGTTGGTTCAGGTGTCAGTATGGTGGAGGTGGTCAGTATGTCAGTGGGTCTGGAGCGTGAAACTCACTGAACTTTTGTTTCAGCTGCTGTGACACATCAAATATTCAGCAGGCAAACACACCAGCTTGGATTTTGCATCAGGTGTGTGTGTGTGTGTGTGTGTGTGTGTGTGTGTGTGTGTGTGTGTGTGTGTGTGTGTGTGTGTCCTGTGACTGTCCCAGACTCAGTCCTCTCTGTTTCCACTCTGGATGAGAAACACAGTTTAGTGAGTTTGTCTCATTCCAGCTGCTGCTTCCTGTTTATTTCTAACTGATTTATCAATAAATGCATCAGAGCCGACTGCAGTGCAAATGCAAACCTGTTTGATGGAAATGCACATGCACACACACTTCAGACACATCTCAGAACACACACTTCATAGTATTTAACACCATGACATGTTCAGTTTGACATGTGTTCACTTCATTCTCATCATTAGCTCCTTCCTGTTTAAATGACAGGAAACCGTGGAATTCATTTCAGTTATTTATTATCCACCTGAGTCTAACGAGAAACTTCATTATTAACGAGCTGCCGGCTGCTGATTGGCTGGTGGTGATGAAGCGAGGCGGTGTAGCTCTGCTGTTCCTTCACACTGCTTCACGTCACAAACTCACAACTCAAACCACACAACAACAACAACAACAACAACAACAAACACCTTCCTGTTCCTTCATCATGAGCATAAACTGACCAATAGCAGTCAGGCAGTCCAGGGTGAAACAGGAAGTGATGTACTCACGGCGTAGCCTCCGATGAGCACGGCGGCGTTGGCTCTCTTCCTCTGGTCGAAGCTGGTGTAGTGAACGATCCTCTTCCTGGTCAGTGTGAAAGACTGAAGAACAAACAAGGCAGGACGTCACTCAGAAACTAAAAACAAAACCTGAAAACTGACCGCAGCGTCACAACACTCAGATTTCTGACAGGAAGTGAAGCAGGCAGCAAGAAGGGCCTTTCAGTTAGATCTGTTTTTATTACCTGGCTCTTTATTTCATGCCTTTTATTTAATACTTTGTTTTCATTGGTGAGCTCTTTGGTGTGTGTGCGTGTGTGTGTGTGTGCGTGTGTGTGTGTGTGTGTGCGTGTGTGTGTGTGCTGCAGATATAGAGTTACAGTAACAGCTTCACAGCAGACTAGCAGAAGGGATTAACTGCAATCTGGTTATTTATAGCCGTCTCCTCATATACACACGCACACACGCGCACACACACACACACGTTATTACGCCATCACACAGGAACAGGTAGTGATGTAGAAGTTAGATGTGGGGGCGGGGCTTCGGACAGCAGAGCGGCGTGAAGTCTCTTCTTCTTTTACAAAACAGAAGGCAGATGTTTTCAGGTGAGTAGCTGCTGCCTGAGAGGAGCAGCAGGTTCCAGTTTCCTGCACGGCAGCTGATCCCATTTCAAGGCTCCTGGCTCTCATTTACCTGACCCAGGTGAGCCCGGGCGGCTGGACCGGGCGAGAGCGAGCGAGCGGCTGGACCGGGCGAGAGCGAGCGAGCGGCTGGACCGGGCGAGAGCGAGCGAGCGGCTGGACCGGGCGAGAGCGAGCGAACGGCTGGACCGGAAGAGAGCGAGCGAGCGGCTGGACCGGGCGAGAGCGAGCGGCTGGACCGGGCGAGAGCGAGCGGCTGGACCGGGCGAGAGCGAGCGAACGGCTGGACCGGAAGAGAGCGAGCGAGCGGCTGGACCGGGCGAGCGGCTGGACCGGAAGAGAGCGAGCGGCTGGACCAGGCGAGAGCGAGCGAGCGGCTGGACCGGGCGAGCGGCTGGACGGGAAGAGAGCGAGCGGCTGGACCGGGCGAGAGCGAGCGAGCGGCTGGACCGGAAGAGAGCGAGCGAGCGGCTGGACCTCCAGGCCCTGTTTAAAATATTTGCTGCCAATTTTCTGTTTGTTAAAAACAGTTTTGTGTTGATCAAGCGTTGCAGTTCTGTTTGGCTCATTTGCTAATTGCCTTTTTTCGTGTTTTTGAGAGACACTGATTGAATCTGTGACCTGATCCAGCAGCAGGTCACTGGTGCTGCTCAGGGTTCAGGTGAAAGGCCTCATGCAGAAGCGGGGGGGGGGGGGGGGGGGGGGGGCGCCTTGTCCACCTGGTTTATGGTGTGAAAGCAGATGAAGGACAATCAAAGTCGATTTTTATGTCATTTTATAATTAAAATGTCGAGTGCACAGGTCAGAGCAGTGATGCACTAAATATCTGGACTGTGATGAAATGTGAAGAAGCAGCAGAGCAGAATCTCAGCTGTGTGTGTGTGTGTGTGTGTGTGTGTGTGTGTGTGTGTCTGGGTTGTAAACTAACATTGCCACTCTCTGGGCCGGTCGCCATGCCGACGGCTAACAGTTGGCATGAGGAATGCTGTTGCCACAGCAACACAAGTCACACAACACAAACATGGAGGGGGCGCTCGTTTGACCGGCCGTGGGAGAAACAGGTGGGAGGAGCAACAACATGTGACCCTCCTGGTTCTGCAGGACAAAGACGTCTGACAGGCTGAACAGCAACACGGAGGTCAGGGGTCAAAGGTCAGGGGTGAGGGCGGGGCTCCTTCACTTCCACAGGAAGCAGAGATGGAAATTCAGGAACCCCCAAACCCCACAAAAATATGTCCTGTAAGTTTCTGCCCTGCGTTGCACAAACTACACAACCTCTGACCTCTGACCCCTGACCTCTGACCTCTGACCTCAGCTCTCAAACCACATGCAGACGTTACAAGAGCAACGAGAGACTGGACCCAAACTGGGACCAGCTGCCCACAAACAAACCAGCATGTGTTGCTTTTCCCAGTGAACTCTCTCAGGAAAGCTCTTACAAGTTTGAGTAAAGAAACAATAAAATAAATAAATAAATAAAATAGACTTAAATATAGCACATTTTTGTCGCCTGCTGTGCTACACTATGTGTTTCATAGAGATGGATGGATTTTATTGGACTGTAAGATGATAGAATCCAGGGGATAACATGTCAAAGCAAACTTCCATTTCCAACATGATCCGAAGATGTTAAAGGACTAAATCCAGAAACACCACAACTTGAGAAATGAGGAACATCTGGAACATCAGGAAGAGCTAAAACAGCAGAGTCACCCATCACTTCTGAACCTCATGTCTATAAGGCCTCGCTCACACTGCCGGCCCAAACCCTGCCTGTCCCCTCCAGACTGAATCCAGACTGATTTTAGAAAGTCTGGACAACAAAAACATCACATGGAATGTGATTTTTGCAAATCGGATCCAAACCACATCTGGAGGAGGTTTAGCCTCCAGTCGGCTGCTCTGCTCCTCGTAGATCTGCTCAAAATTAAAAAAAGCTCCAAGGTTGTGCTGAGATTTTCCAACATGCCTGGAGCCGCCGGGCGGGCAGGAGGTGGGAGGATACAACTACGAACAAACTAAACATCCTCTCTATCATCACGTGTGTGTGTGTGTGTGTGTGTGTGTGTGTGTGTGTGTGTGTGTGTGTGTGCGCGTCAGCAGAGACCCTGCCCTCTGCCTGGAATTTTTTGTTTTGCTGAGGTCGGGACTCTTCGGGGCGTCGGCCTTTGGGCAGCAGGTGTGTTGCTCCCAGCCAATCACAGCGCAGCGCCGTGCCAGACTGATAGCACCACATCCAATAGGAAGCTACGAAAATCGTGAATGCACAGGGAAAGGAAATGTGGTGGGAGGAAACGGCGGGTGGGCAAAGCTGGTTCCCCTGTGAGAGCCAACGTGGGGCTGCCTCTCCCCCACTGGTGAGCACTGAGGGGGAGGAGGAGGAGGAGGAGGAGGAGGAGGAGGAGGAGGAGCGACGCCACGCCGGCTGGCTGACGGGACAAGGCTTTTTTTACTAGGATGGTGACAGAATGTTCCACCTTTCATTCTGTCACCATCCTAGGAAAGGAAAACCAGCTGCTGGTGGCTAGCTTAGCCAGGGAGGAGGAGGGGCCAACTTTGCTAACACCATACATGCATGGGACATGGCGTGCCCGGGACACGGCGTGCCCGGGACACGGCGTGCGCGGGACACGGCGTGCCCGGGACACGGCGTGCCCGGGACACGGCGTGCCCGGGACATGGCGTGCCCGGCGTGCCCGGGACACGGCGTGCCCGGGACACGGCGTGCGTGGGACATGGCGTGTGCGCGGGACATGGCGTGTGCGCGGGACATGGCGTGTGCGCGGGACATGGCGTGCCCGGGACATGGCGTGCGCGCGGGACATGGCGTGTGCGCGGGACATGGCGTGTGCGCGGGACATGGCGTGCCCGGGACATGGCGTGCGCGGGACATGGCGTGCGCGGGACATGGCGTGCCCGGGACATGGCGTGCGCGCGGGACATGGCGTGTGCGCGGGACATGGCGTGTGCGCGGGACATGGCGTGCGCGGGACATGGCGTGCGCGGGACATGGCGTGCGCGGGACATGGCGTGCATGGAACACGGCGTGCCCGGGACATGGTGTGTGCGGGACATGGCGTGTGCGCGGGACATGGCGTGCCCGGGACATGGCGTGCGCGGGACATGGCGTGCCCGGGACATGGCGTGCGCGGGACATGGCGTGCCCGGGACATGGCGTGCGCGGGACATGGCGTGCCCGGGACATGGCGTGCCCGGGACATGGCGTGCCCGGGACATGGCGTGCGCGGGACATGGCGTGCCCGGGACATGGCGTGCGCGGGACACGGCGTGTGCGCGGGACACGGCGTGTGCGCGGGACATGGCGTGCGCGGGACAGCAGAGATGGACCCTGAGGTGCAGGTCATCACCTGCTCGTGGCAGAGACGTCAGGTGGCTTCACTTAAATCCTTCGGCTCGCCGTTTCTCCGCCGTTAAAGCGAAACTCTGCCAAACCGCCGACGTACCGTTTTCCTTTCAAACTACAAACTCCGTGTCGGCGGCCGCATGCCGACATGCAGCCGCCACCGCAGCTCTGCATGCATTTCCTTCAAAATAAAAGTTCAAAGATGCCGTAACAGCTGTTCAATATCTGACGTTGTGAAGAACATCACTAATGACGACAAATATCGTATCGTCATGGTGACACCGCCCGTCCCACAACACACTGATCCCAGAGCAGTGGTGTGTCTGATAAAGTGAAAAGTCAAAGTGTTTCCATCTCCCATTTTCCACATTTAGCCTTTTAAAAAAGGTAAAAACCGTCTCATGTGAATATTAATAATTGTTTAAAAAACTGAGGGAGTTTTTTTTTTTTTTTTTTTAATTTGCTGTTTCCACGATTCCATCAGCACTTCACACCGAACAGAAACACACGGATACTGAAAGGCCTCATCTTTGGTAGAGGACATATTTGACCTTGATGCCTGTGCAGCACCTGGCTCAGGGT
Organism: Myripristis murdjan; assembly: GCF_902150065.1. Lineage (NCBI taxonomy): Eukaryota > Metazoa > Chordata > Actinopteri > Holocentriformes > Holocentridae > Myripristis > Myripristis murdjan. The sequence goes on from NC_043983.1 coordinate 36,059,977, forward strand.
CTTGATCTCACTCACCTGTTGTTTGTCTGTGATAATGTTCATATTTGATGTTGTTTGGTTTTATGGATCTTTGCTGTTATTCATAGTAACTGTGATCTGATGTCTGGCTCCTCTGGAATAATTAAGTTCAAGCTGAGCGGAGCTTCTATCTCAGGTGCGTCCTGCTGACATACCTGCAGGTCTGACTTCACTCTGACGGGACGTCCCGTCACCGTTCAGCCTGATTTGCAGCTCTGTGTCCAAGTGTCGCCACGGCAACACCATTGTTGTCTACAGCAGTGAAAACATTCTGAGGTGTGTGTTGGTTGTTGTTATGAATTCCACGCTGACAAAGAGCACCTGAGAGCACCTGAGAACAAACCTGCAGCTGTCCTGGGACGGCTCGCTCCAAACTCAGCTCAACTGGACACACATTTTGTCTTTTATCTGTCACTTTTGGGGGAATTCCACTTTTTGTTTTTTTTTTTTCTGTCAGTTTCTTGGCGTTTGATTTTAGTATATAATACTAATAATGATAATAATAACAAATATAGTTTTCTGCTCATTTTTTCCTGATTATTTTTTGGCATTTCTGCTTTATTTGACAGTGACAGTAAAGAGAAGGGATAACATGCCCCCTTTATTTTTTTGTTTTTGTTTTTTTTAACCGGAACATTTGTTTCAGTAATTTAGTCATAATTCACAGTAGTTTTTTCTTGCCTTTTTAACAATTTGAGTAATTTTCCCATAATTTCATTTTAAATACAGAATGTTTTTGAAAGACATCAAGTGAAGTTGGTTTCTCTGTTCTTTGTGTCCTCCTGTCCAGAGGCAGCAGACAGGTGTTTGTCTGCGGCGCTGACTGCCTGTTAGTTTTACTGCTCATTTTCTTTTAACTTCAGTTCAGATATGTAATTATACATGCTGTGTGTGTGTATGGTCCATAGGGACAGGACAGCCTGTGCAGGCGTGGGGCTGGGCAGGGCGGGGCGGGGCGTTACACAACGCCCGGCTGCTCGGCCCTGTTGCATTCTGGACATTCCTCCTCGGGGAGAGACTCACCTTGAGTTTCTTGTTGAGTTTGCAGCAGTATCTGTACAGCATGGCCAGGTTCAGAGGGCCGAAGTCTGCGTAGAAGCTGCAACACAGAAAGCCATGATCACTGGTCTATGGATTGTTTCACAGCTGATCATTCAGAGCAGGAAGTGCCAACACGTCTCCAGAGAAGACGCTTATATGCTGACGACTCACTTCTCGTACAGGAACTCGTCGTCGGTGCAGAAGTAGTGTGTGTTCGCCGTGCTTTTGGGTTTGCTTCGTAACGTGGCGAAGTACAGCCGGTCTGTAACGACACAGAGAGCACAGAGACTGAACCCAGATCAGTTTAACACTCAGAGCTGAGCGGAGCGTCTCTCCGCTCACTGAACTTAAGTCAGAGTTTATATTTGGACCATTAAATGGAAAGCTGTTCATGCTGTCATGTCATGTCACATGACACATGAACTGTGTGTGTTCTGCTGTTAACCCTTCACATGTCACTACTCACATCTCATGTATTAAACACGACACACTGATCAAACACCTCCATGCCCCCCTGCTGCTCACAGCACATCGTCAACACGCCACGTCACTTCCTGTTTCAAACCATTACTCAGCATTTTTCTGTTGAATAAAAGAAGTTGATGGTGCACAAACTGAAGTGGCACAGTGGAGTAATCAAATGAAATGTTGTACAGGAAGCTGTTTTGACATCATTTCCGTTTCTGGGTAAAGTTTGGGTTCAGAAATCAAGACCAGAGCTCCCTAGTGGGACGTCCCGTTGGGAGGGGCATCCCAGAGCACTTTCCCTGATGGGACGTGGGACTTCTCCCAGTTTGTCTGGAATGCAGTGTAATTCTAACAAACAGACCAGGGGTCCCATCCAAATAAAATGACTTTTGTGTGTTTTCACAGGTCTGGAATCAGGCTGTTACTGTACAGTTTGTTAGTCAAGTTATTTATCTAGACTGCCACAGCAGCAGACTTTGATTTTAAATCAGACAGCAGGCCCTCCCAACTTTCTTCTGTTTTTCTTCTTTCGTCTGTTCTGTTCCCAATCTAACTTTTGTTACTTCAGAGCAGGTTTGTTAAAACTGCAAATGCTGACGCTGCAATTTCAAACTCACCACACATGAATACAGGCTCTAAATAGCCGTTATCTGTGTACTAGATTGCTAATAATCAGAGGAGGAAGTAACTCGTTGCATTTCCTCATGCTGCTGTGACTGAGCAGATTTTGAGTATTTTTAAAGTCAATAATTATAATTTCACTTTTCCTTCAGTCCATTTCTGCTCGAGTTTTGTTCATCACTTCATTTTAAATCAGATCCATCACAGAGAGGGAATGATCAATGACAGACTGTGGAACCTTTCACAATAAAAGCCCAGTCAGCAAAGATGAGAAGTGGAACCTGCTTCTATTTTACTGGTTCTACTTTTTGTTATTTCCAAATTTCACAATAAAAGCTGAACCATGAAAAACTGCAGTGAGGACCGTTTAGACTCAACTTGCAAAAAATGTGGAACAACTGGGGACGATGAGAACCATGTAGACTCAACCATCACATGATCTGTTTATCCCACCTGTGTGAGTTGAGTCTGCAGGGTTCTCACTCCAGTTGAGTGTAATGTCCCTTTAAAAGCATGCAGTGTGCAGCGTGTTCTCTGGAAAAGATCCCAGCTAACACAGTTACTGTTTGGAAAAAGGAGCTCAGTCACTTTTACTGCCAGGACATTTGACATGAGACACTTTGGACTTTTACTGCAGGACATTTTTACTGCACTACTTCTACTTCTACTGCAGTCACATACCAGCAGAGGAACAGTACTTCTACTTCTACTGCAGTCACATACCAGCAGAGGAACAGTACTTCTACTTCTACTGCAGTCAGATATTAGCAGAGTAACAGTACTTCTACTGGAAGCAGTTTGTAGTACTCTTGTGCTGGTAATCATGATCGATCTATCGGCCCTGAAGTCAGTATCGGTTAATCCCCAACAGGTGAAACGGACAGATGTGCGCAGTAATGATCACATTTGGTTGTTCTTTCTAAAAACAAAGTAATATTTACTTTGAGAAACATTTTAACTTTAACTTGAGTACATGTTTGCAGTAATACTTCTACTTGAGTCATGTTTTAGCAAAGTAAAGACACTTTTCCTCGCATTTCTGCAGGTTTGTGGCTGCTCGCATCAACTTTAATGAAGCGCCTCCTTTAATAAAAGCCTTCATTACCTCTGATGAGCTCGGCGGCTCCTCTGAGCTCGGCGTCCTCCGCCGCCCGGAGCAGGGAGGACAGGAGGGACGGCTGCGACATGCCGCCGCTCGGCTTCCAGCTCCGCTCCGCTTCCTGGGGAACTTTACCCGGCTAGCGGCTAGCGGCTAGCGGCGGCGTTAGCTCCGACTGACCTGGTTGAGTTGGTAAAAGTGTGTGTTCGTCTTCCCATCGGCCCCCGCCGCCGCACAGCCGCTCACGTGGCGCGGAGGAACACTTCCTCAACTCTTCTTCGTGTTTTACAAGTTAAAAAGTGATAAAAACGCCGCGCTGACATGTTAGCATGTTAGCCCGTTAGCTGCTCCGCGACTCTGCGACTCCGAGGCTCTGATTCAACAAGCCCCGCCTTATGAGACATCACCGTAGCAACCAGAGCCGCTCCCATAGCAACCAGAGCCGCTCCCATAGCAACCACCGCCGCTCGCCACCAGCTCGCCACAGCCTGCGGTGGTGCGTTCGCGGACCGTCCGGCTCTTTTCAACGACTCTGTGGTTCCGAACGGTGGGAACCGAGTCGCAGGCGAGAGTCGATCTTTTCATCATTTTTTTTTTTTCAAATTCAAAAGTTCTTTATTGATATGACAAACGGGCACTGGCATTGCCAAAGCAGAACAGTCACATCCAGATCTACAATGACTTATTAGGGCCCTTGTAGGAGGAAAATTACATTTTTTACAAATATTACAAAAAAAAAAAGAAAGAAAGAAAAGAAAAGAAAAAAAATCAAAGACTTAAAGTCATAAAATTATGAGAAAAAAATCAGAGATTTTTTTTATGGTCAAGGAACCACATAGCTTCACTTTGCTGAATCCGGTTCTTGGCTCTAAGAACAAAGAACCATTTGGGGCCGTGGTTTAATTTTGTGAATTTGTGACTTTATAATCCCAGAATTTTCAGGTTTCTTGTTCTGTCTTTCTCATAAATGTGTGAGTTTTTTCTCAGAAATTTAACTCTTTAATCTCAGAATTTACGAGTTTTTCTTGCAAATTTGTGACTTTATAATCTCAGAATTTATGAAATTGTGAGTTTTTTCTCAGAATATCAATCCCCTTACCCCAGCTTCATAATTTTTTTTTTTTCCCTACAGTGGCCCTAATACGCTGTCAGCATGTACAGGTGTAAAATTATAATCATTATAGTAATGATTACCATGTATGTAGTTACTGTGTATGTGATGTTGCATGCAGTTACAAACATGCAAACACGCAGGACAAGAAATCAGTTCATATACCAAACACATCCACTCAGTGTCCCTCCCTCAGCTCCAGCTGTCCAGCCTGACAGCAGCTCTAAAATCTGCCCTAAATTCTCCCTTATAACAAAGTTTATAATGTTCAGTTGATATTGTGCAGAATGTGTCACTTTAATTCTGTGTTTATTACTGAGGGTTAAGAATTCACGAGTCTTTCAGTGATGCAGACGCAGCACAAATGTCTGTACACTTTTCAAGCAAGTCACTTTACAGCTCTGCTGACTCGTCACCATAGCAACCAGCTACAACCACCATTTTGTTTAAATGACCACTACAAAGAGAGCGATGACCATAGGATAATTATTTTAGGAATTACTGACTGGTATTTTAGGAATTAACATTTTTAAACAATCTCATGTACCTCCTGCAGTACTCCAATGTACCACTAGGGGGGCACAGACCCTCATTTGAGAACCAGTGCTCTAAGAAACTGGGGTTAGGGTCAGCGCTGGACACGAGGGAAAACGGTTCTCAGCAGTTGTTTACTATCAGCTGGTTCAACAGAACAACACCTCAAAAGTCAAGTCACATAAAATATTCTGTTTTTGAAAGCAAATTATTATTTTGAATTTCTTTTTTAAGTTAAGCTGGTCTTTTCTTTTTTCTACGACGGAATTTTAGGGCCTTTGTAGGGAGAAAAAAATACGGAAAATATTTGTTCTGTCATATTTTTGCCTTCAGTTTGTCCTCCTGGCCTGTGCTGCCACCTGCTGGTTGATTTGCTATTTCTGAAGAGAACCCGAGCCCTGCAGACACCATGCCCTCATGGGAAGCCTCTGTACGGTGTTTTGACATCGTCACGTGTTTTTGTGAAATAAATGCTTAAATAGTCAGTAGTTCCTGTGTGTTTTATTGCAGAGGTACGGTAGTTATACTCACATAATAAAACAGTTTTAACCTTAAGTTGGGGTTGTCACCGTTTCACCATAAATGTGTCTCAACTTCCTGCCTGCTAACGAAACTAAAAACTAAAAAAAAATAAATAAATAAATTGAAATTAAATCAAAATTAAAAACTGGACTTTGGAAGAAAAAAACACCAACAGAAATGATGTTGTGTTATCAGAAAACTAAACTGCAGTGCAGTCAGTGTGTGTGTGCAGTGTGTTCAGTGCAGTCAGAGTGTGTGTGCAGTGTGTTCAGTGCTGCTGGTCAGAGTGTGTGTGCAGTGTGTTCAGTGCTGCTGGTCAGAGTGTGTGTGCAGTGTGTTCAGTGCAGTCAGAGTGTGTGTGCAGTGTGTTCAGTGCAGTCAGAGTGTGTGTGCAGTGTGTTCAGTGCAGTCAGAGTGTGTGTGCAGTGTGTTCAGTGCTGCTGGTCAGTGTGAGTGTGTGTTTGCTGATGACACCACGGTGCTTGGGCAGTGATGGTCAGCTTATAGAGGTGAAGCACACCATCTGGCATCATGGTGTAAAAACCACAACTTGGTCCTTAACACTAAAAAGACCAAGGAAACGATTGTGGATGATCTATCCATACCCCACTCTCAAACAGGAGCGAGGTGGTGGAGGGTGTGACTGTAGCAGAGGACCTGTCCCAGGGCACTAACACAGCCTCGGCTGCAGGAAAGGCCCAACAACGCCTTTTCTACCTGAGGACACTGAGGAGCACTGAAACCCCCCAGCAGCTCATGGTGAACTTGTGCCGCTGTGCTGTTGGCAGCATGGTGACCTGAGGCCGAGCAGAGGGCCCTGCAGAGGGCCCTGCAGAGGGCCCTGCAGAGGGCCCTGCAGAGGGCGGTGCGAACAGCGGGGAAAATCATCAGGACCAACCTCCCGGAGATCAGCACCATCTACACCACCCGCTGTCTGTGATCAACACCCCGCCCACCACCTGCTCCACCTGCGAGCTTCTACCCTCAGGCTGTGAGGCTACTGAATGAACAGACCCCCCCAGAACCCACTCTGGAGACTGAACTGGAAACTAAATTAAAAAGAGAAATAGAATAGAATTAAAAAATAGAAAACAGAAATAAAAGCTACAATAACTCCGGGGTCCCTCTCAATACACCTGGTGCCCTTTTTGTTTGTTTGGCCCCTGGCCCCCCAGCAGGCTGAGGCCGCCCCTGCAGAGCCTCCAGCAGAGACAGAGGACAGAGTTACACCGAGCACACACACACACACACACACACACACACACAGTCACACAGAGTTGTGTTTCCATCGCTTCAGAGGACATTACATTGATTTCCATTTATTTCCTGGAGACTTACCTTAACCCTTAACCCTTAACCCTTAACCCTTAACCCTGATCCTAACCCTGAAGTTAGCTCAGGGTTAAATCCAGCCTTCAGCCTGACAGTAAGGATTTTCACTGAGGGACTCGCTTTCTGTCCCCATAAGGGAGGAGAGTCTTCACAACATTAGTAATACCTGGTGCGCACACACACACACACACACACCCATACACACGCTATTATTATGTCATATTCTTCTTTTTCCTGTTTGTGCCTAAAAATAAGGCATAAAATAGACTCTTATAGTTCCTCTTCACTGTCTGCACTCGCCTTGTGCAGGTGTGCTGTGTTACCTGAGGGACAAGCGCACACCTGCACCCGCTGCACACCTCTGACATATGTTCATGATCTTATTTCTCTATTTATTGTTGTGATATTTTAATGCACATATTTATATGTAATGCACATACTTTTTTCTTTTTTTTTTTTTTTTACAGATCTCTAAGGCACATATTTTTATGGGCTATTTCTTATTTTTTTCTATTTCTTGAAATGCAATTCTTCTCTTGAGAATTTGAGCAGCTGCAGCTGACCCAGTTTCAATAAAGTATTTCTGATTCTGATATCATAAGTACAAGGAGACCCTGAAGGCAGCATGAGGTTTGACTCTGTCATATTTTATATAAAAATATAAAAGCAGAAAAACAATAGTGACAGACAGAGCACCAGCTTCACTTCTGTTCATGTTTTCAGAAAATTTCACCTTTATTGTTGGAAAGCTTATCTTCCATTTAAGGTGTAAATTCAGGTCTTAATGTTTAAAGTGACATTTCAGGGATAATTCAGGAATAAAATCTATCAAATTAAGATCAAAGGAAGTAATGACGCCTGATTTATTGTTACATCACTGGAACTTTTTAGGTGCATTTTACTCCAAAATATAGACTGCAAACCCCCTTATTTATTTATTTAATTTTACCTTACACACACACACACACACACACACACACACACACACACACACACACACACACACACACACTGAGCAGCAGTGGGAGGCACTCACCTGCGATCAGGGAGATCCAGACGCGCTGCGGGGCGGCGGGCGGCGGGTTGCGGTCCCCGGGCTCCGGCGGTCTCCAGGCCCCGACGTCGGCCATGTCGGCTGGGAGCAGGAGAGCCGGCCGGCGCTGCAGGTGAGCGGCTGCAGGTGTCAGGTGACGCCGCCGCTCGGGTTTCTGCTGCAGGATCAGCTGATCTGCTCCTCCACTGGGCCGAGGTGTGAAGTTCCAGCTGCCCCGGCTCGGGTTTCATTAATGTGGGACTTCCTGTCCTGCACCCCCCGACCAACACACACACACACACATACACACACACACACACACACACACACACACACACACACACACGCCCCCCGTCCCGACTGAAAAATGAAAGAGTGTGTGTGTGACAGTCACCTGTACAGCAGCAGCTCCTCTCACCTGTTAAATGGGTTAGTGGGAATAAGGTGACAACAGGCCGCTGACATCATGGAAACAGGCCAAGTCCAGTGTCACACACACACACACACACACACACACACACACACACACACACACACGCACACACGCACACACACACTGTGGGCCTCCACAGCTCAGCATCACTGCTGGAGACTTTGTGTAAATGCTGTTGGCTGCAGCTGCGGCTCTGTAGCGCCTCCTGGGGGCCTGATGGAGTCCCTCAGGAGGGGGTGACAGTTTGTCTCTATCCCGGGTGTCCCTGCTCTGAGAGAGACAGCTGGATGTCTTTAAAATCAAATCAGTGTTGGCGTGTGTGGAGTTCCCTCCCTCTTCAAACTGCAGAATGTGTCAGTGTTGGTTTTCAATTTTTACCCTCTGAAACCCACGGGCCTTTATTTTGAAATTTAATTTAACCCTCTGAACAATGTTCCTTTTATTTCTTTAAAAAAAAAAAAAAAAAAAAAAAAGGGCCAGAAGACTTTTCCAGTTTGACAGCAGCCTCAGGGAGAGGTGGAGCTGCCACAGGTGGGAGTCACCTGCCCAGGTAACCTCCCAGGATCCAGAGCCACACACACACATCTGGTGGTTTTTATTTATATAAGGGGGAAAAGCTTCTTTGGCCTCATAAAGATGCAGTCTCTGTTGGAAAGTGTCAGTTTGGTCTAAAAAAACAAACCGTACAAGCCAAGCGGAGGAGCGTGACAGAGGCTGAGGAGGTTCGGTCTGACTCTCTGGGTGGAGATAAATATGGAGGCGAGACTTCATGACGTTTGGTTATTTTAATTTTTTAAAGACAAGCCCATTGTTTTAAACTTTAAATCTTTTTTTAGGCAAGGATCTGCACTTTCCAACAAAACAATGTCTTCATGGGTCAAAGCTGAGATTTTTGAAATATTTTTTTGAAACAAATAAAAGGAATTTTGGTCAGAGTTAAATGAGTCATTTCAAAATTAAAGCCCTCCTGTGGGCTCCTTAACCCTTTACAGTGTGGATGGAGTTTCCATGGCGTCTAAACTGATCAATAACCTGTAGAGCAGGGTTCCCCAACCCAGTCCTCAAGGCCCCCCTGTCCTGCAGGTTTTTGTTCCACCTCTACTCTTGCACACCTGACCCAGTTAAGGCCTTTGCACCTTCATCCACACCCTCTTCAGGTAGATCTGTTTTAGCCAATCAGCATGAAGCCCTTAAATGGACCAGGTGTGAAAGAGTAGAGCTGAAACAAAAACCTGCAGGACAGGGGGGCCTTCAGGACTGGTTTGGGAACCACTGAGGATCAAACACCGCTGAGCCTGCTGGGGGCGCTAGAGGGAGGGACATGGAGTCAGAGTTCTCTAAACATTTAATTAGCTTTTAAAATCCATCAAATTCATAAACACTGACTCAGCAGGTTTGTCTAACAGTGACTCAGCACACAGGTATGTCTGCTTATACTGGAAGGTGGAACACAGAACCAGCGAGAACAGAGAGAGACGTTCTGCTGGAGAACCACCTGTGATCACACACACACACACACACACACACAGTACACATGCCGTGTTGTTTGAGCAAGGCATGTACTGGGTAGCATCTGTCTGTCATGAGCGTGCACTGAGCATTATTAATACACACACTGACTTCACATTTATTTATTGATTTTTTTTTATGGCTGCGTCCTTGAGCGTCAGGTCTTCTGTGATTGGCTGTTTGGAGCTGCTCCTGCACTTGAATTGGGTTATTTCATGGCGGTCAGATAATTAACTGTTAGATTAAATGCATTCATGGTACAGCACCTTGATGTCTCACTGCATGTTGGTATATTCATATTTAGATATTATCTTTTTGCTGGTATTTTTGTACATGCAACTCATTTTTTCCTCCACATTATAGGATATATATTGGGTTTTAGTGAACTTCCATTTATTGTCTGCACTTTATCATAATTTTTGCCTTGGTAGTTATGTAGATATGGGATGTATGGTATTGGTTTGGCGCCCTCTTGTGGCTGGGTACAAAGCCTTGGCCTGTGGGCTGAATACCCCCCACAGCTGGTGTGTAGCTCTAGCTGATGCTGTGTGTGTGTGTGTGTGTGTGTGTGTGTGTGTGTGTGCGTCAGCATGTCTGCATCACCTCAACATTAATATCCAGCAGGACGTCAAAGATTTGGTCTCTAAAAGGACTTTTACCTGCAGCTGTGCAGAGCCGCTGGAGCCACGCAGCGCTTCCTCTGCCTTAGTGAAGATATATAGGCTTTTATTTTGGAAACACAGGTGGTTTGCTCTATACAGTTGAGCCCATTTTTTTAAATTTAATTTTATTTTATTGTGAAGTCATGTCAAGGACGTCAGTAAAACCCACAAATACTGGACTGAATATTGTGTATATGTTCATCTCACAGGGGAATCAATCACGTGACTTTTTTAATTCCAGGATCAGAGCACCACCACATGTGTGTGTGTGTGGGTCTGGATCCTGCTGCTCCGGCAGGTTCACCTGGGAGGTTACCTGGGCAGGTGACTCCCACCTGTGGCGGCTCCACCTCCCTGAGGCTGCTGTCAAACTGGAAAAGTCTTCTGCTCCTAAACATGAACGAGGCGTCCTGACTCTGCTGGCCAATCAGCAGCCAGGACACCTGGACAGACAGGAAGTAGCTGGTCTCCAGCAGGAAGTTTCAACTTGAACAGGAACAAACATTTTTATCCGTGGAAAACCAGCATCTTGTTTCTTCCTGAGCTGCTGAGGACAATCTGTTTCCAGCAGCCTCCAGCCGACTGCCTGACACCAGGAGCCGCTTTGGTTTTTCACTTTTACTTTTAAATTGAAGCTCAAAAATCAGACCTGCATCGCCTTAAACCAGATCCCTGTCCTCATTTTACTGACTTATGGCTTTTTTAAATTTATTTTTCTTGCTTTAGTTCTCTGTTCCTACACTTTCACTTTTTAGCATTGCTAATTTCATGTGTTCTTCTTTTCCTGCCACTTGATGTGAGTTGTGTGTTTTGTACGTGGAGGGGAGGTGTGTGTTTTCTAAGGTTTTAAATTAATAAACAAAAAGATGAAAATGATCATATAATTTTGTGCTCTTGTTTGTGGCTATTTTTAAAATCTATTTCCTCTTGGTTGGTTTCCTGGTACTTTTCTTGTAAATTTAGTTTTATCCTACATTTATTTATTTATATATTTATTTATGTGTCTTTCCAAAGTTCTGCTGGTGTTTTGCTGACTCAGCTCAACAGTCTGGACATCAGAGCTGAACTCAGAGCAAAACACTGAGAGCATCGCTCACAGCAGCAGGAGCCCCTGGGGGACCCTCAGCGGCCCCTGGAGAGGCCCTGGGACCCCACTTTGAACACCTGCGCTCTAACACAGTGCTAAAGCTGAGGGTGGGCGGGGTCAGGTGGAGGTCCAGGTGCAGGAACAGAGGCAGCAGGTGACAGGAGGCTTTGAAACACGTCTTTATTCCAGAGAGAAGCAAAAGGAAAAGGCCCTGAGAGACAGAAGCTGAGGAACCTGGAGGAGCAGCAGCCAGCACGAGTCCAGTAGTGTGTGTGTGTGTGTGTGTGTGTGTGTGTGTGTGAGAATGTGTGTGTGAGAGTGTGTGTGTGAGAGTGTGAGAGTGTGTGGCCGGAGGTCCGTGCACGGGCCTACAGGTGTGTGTTGGAGGCTCCGGAGCCGTGACATTCGATGATGTAGGTGACGCTGCTGCTCAGCTCGTCCTCCGACTTGCTTATCGTGAACTTGGCCTAAAGACACAAACAGAACAGAGTCACACTGCAGCGCCGCCCTGTGGACGGAGCAGGCACCGCGGCGCCGCCCCACGGATGGAGCAGGCGCCGCGGCGCCGCCCCGCGGACGGAGCAGGCACCGCGGCGCCGCCCTGTGGACGGAGCAGGCGCCGCGGCGTCTCCATCTCAGAAAAACTGTTTATTAGGATGAACAAGAACAAGTTTTCTAGAGGAACGCAGTACACACACACACACACACACACACACACACACACACACACACACACACACACACACACACACACAAAGAAATAAACAGATCAAAACAGGGGCTCCGTCTGAAGTTGTACAAGTAAATGAAGTACCTGGTATGTATGTGTTAAAGTATTTGGTCTTGAAGTACCTGTAGTGTACATTAAAGTATCTGCTGAAGTACTAAGTGCAGTATGTGTTGAAGTACTCAATGTACTGAGTGTGTACAGAGTGAGTACAGAGTGTGTGCTGAGTGTGTGCTGAGTGTGTACAGAGTGTGTACTGAGTGTGTACTGAGTGTGTACTGAGTGTGTGCTAAGTGTGTGCTAAGTGTGTACAGAGTGTGTACTGCGTGTGTACTGAGTGTGTACTGAGTGTGTACAGTGTGTGTACAGAGTGTGTACAGAGTGTGTACTGAGTGTGTACTGAGTGTGTACAGTGTGTACAGTGTGTACAGAGTGTGTACAGTGTGTACTGTGTGTACAGAGTGTGTACTGAGTGTGTACAGTGTGTGTACAGAGTGTGTACAGAGTGTGTACAGAGTGTGTACAGAGTGTGTACTGAGTGTGTACAGTGTGTACTGAGTGTGTACTGAGTGTGTACAGTGTGTACTGGGCTGACCTCAGTGAGCTGCTCTGCTATGTGAATGGCCGTCTGCGTGTGCAGCGTCACGGCGCCAGTCCGAATCCGAGACGTTCCCTTCGCCAACGCCATGAAGATGATGAGCTGCAGAGGAAGAGGAGCAGAGGATGAAGAGGAGCAGAGGATGAGGAGCAGAGGAAGAGGAGGAGCAGGCGATGAAGAGGAGCAGAGGAAGAGGAGCAGAGGAAGAGGAGCACAGGATGAAGAGGAGCAGAGGATGAAGAGGAGCAGAGGAAGAGGAGGAGCAGGCGATGAAGAGGAGCAGGCGATGAAGAGGAGCAGAGGATGAAGAGGAGCAGAGGAAGAGGAGGAGCAGAGGAAGAGGAGGAGCAGGCGATGAAGAGGAGCAGAGGATGAAGAGGAGCAGAGGATGAGGAGGAGGAGGTAAAGAGGAGGTGAAGCTGAAGGAGTCACCTGATCCTGCAGGAACTCGTCCACACAGCCGTTGTTTCTGATGTTCCTCAGCAGCATCTCAGCCGCCTCGATGCCCACCTTGTCTGCATACACACCTGCACACACACACACACACACACACACACACACACACACACACACACACACACACACACAGAGACACACACACACACACACACACACAGAGTCAATCTAAAGCACTACAGTCTACTGAGTCTGATCTGAGCTCAGGTGTTTCGGTGTCTCTGATTGGCTGGCCTGAGCGGCGTGCCCCGCCCCCTGCTCACCTTTCTTCCCCAGAGCCGAGCCGGCGAACAGGCAGCCCGTCGACGACTCCGCCATGATTCTGAAACACAGAGACGGTCAGCTGACCCGCGGCCACCATGCTGCCTTCACATGCCGTGGGAAAACTCAACATCTGACTGTGTGTGTGTGTGTGTGTGTGTGTGTGTGTGTGTGTGTTTACATGATGCCGTTGCCGTTGCCGCAGGCCTTGTCTTTCTCCTGCAGCGGCTGGATGTTGATGTACAGCTCTTTGATTTCCTTCCTGATGGTTCTGACTGCAGCTGCCGACATGTCTTTAGCCAGCTGGACACACACACACACACACACACACACACACACACACACACACACACACACGTTTAAACACATTTCTTGTGTTTAAATTCTTCTGATTTGCTTTTCATTCATTCAAATCCAGTAAAACTGAAATGGAAAGTGACCTTCTGTCCCTCAGGCAGGTCTGACTGACTGAGGGACAGTGAACGCACCTGAGAGGGAGACACTGGAGCAGGACATCAGACACACTGCTTTACAGGACAGGCAGTGCACTGTAGTACGGTATACCATATACTACAGTACAGCACAGTACCACACAGTGCAGTGTAGTACAGTACAGTACACTGCAGTACAGTACAGTACACTGCAGTACAGCACTGTACAGTACAGTACAGTGCAGTGCAGTACAGTGCAGTGCAGTACAGTGTAGTACAGTGTAGTACAGTGTAGTACAGCACTGTACAGTACAGTACACTGCAGTGCAGTACAGTACAGTACACTGCAGTACAGTACAGTACAGTACACTGCAGTACAGTACAGTACAGTACACTGCAGTGCAGTACAGTACAGTACAGTACAGTACACTGCAGTACAGTACAGTACAGTACAGTGCAGTGCAATACAGTGTAGTACAGTGTAGTACAGCACTGTACAGTACAGTACAGTGCAGTGCAGTACAGTACAGTACAGTGCAGTGCAATACAGTGTAGTACAGTGTAGTACAGCACTGTACAGTACAGTACAGTGCAGTGCAGTACGTGGACCGAGTGGCGGAGTGGCTTGACCGAGCGTGTCTTACGCTTAACATGGACAAGACAGTGGCTATGTTTTTTAACAAACAAAACAACAAAGGAGAGTATCCAAATATATTTGTGAAAGGTCAGTCAATAAAAAAAACTGATGAATTAAGTACCTAGGAGTTACTCTGGACTCAAATCTGAGATTTAAAAGTCATATTAAAAGATGACCTATGTCTTAAAGGTTAACATCATGAATTTCCGTCATATTAGGAGCTCTTTAACAACTGAAGCTGCCAAAATGTACCTGAATTCTATGATCCTTTCTTACATGAGATACTGCATGCCATGCTGGGCGCAGGCCAACCAAACTACTTTGGTCCCAATTAAATCTTTGTATGGACAAGCCCTGAAAATACTGGACAGGAAGCCAAGACAGTACCACCACTGTAACATCCTCTCTAAATATAAACTATTAAGTTTTAACAATCTAATCACTTACTCACACATTCGCCTGGTCCATAAAATAATCCATAATGCTGCCCCCCCTCCGTTGAAAAATTATGTTGTAACCTGCTCTGAGCAGAGAACAAGGACCTTAAGATCGGTAACGAATGGGGACTGCAAAGTTCCACAGAGGAGCTCTGCTTTTAGCCAATCCGCCTTCTCCATCAAGGCTACCAGAGAATGGAACAGGCTCCCTAGTGACATGAAAACTAACACAGACTATAATAACTTCTGCCACACCACCAAAAAATGGCTCCTGAACAATCAGAGTTGCCAACACTAGGTGCTGCCTGACTTCCTGCCAGTGTGTTTTTTTTTTTGTTTTTTTTTGTTTTTTTTTGTTGTTGTTGTGGTTTTTTTTGTTTGTTTGTTTGTTTGTTTTTGTTTTTGTTTTTCTAACTGTTATATGTGCTGCCTTACAAGAACCATCTTGTATTTGTCTATTAGCATTGTTGATATTTCCTCATTGTAACTCTGTAGTTCTGAACTACCATGGTTGGTATTTAAAATATCTTCAATAACATCTGATGATATCAATAACCTCATGACTTTAATATTCTGCAATGGCACTTTACATTATAATGCTAATAGGTTTACAGTATTCTACATTGGCACTTTAAGTATGCAATCATAATTTCTACTACCTAACTGGCATTTTTACACTGCACTTTACATTAGGA
The DNA here is from genome assembly GCF_902150065.1 of Myripristis murdjan. Classification (NCBI taxonomy): domain Eukaryota; kingdom Metazoa; phylum Chordata; class Actinopteri; order Holocentriformes; family Holocentridae; genus Myripristis; species Myripristis murdjan. The sequence continues at coordinate 36,075,689 of NC_043983.1, forward strand.
ATGTTTAGCTTGTTTATTTATGTATGTATGGCCTGCCTGTAGTGTTTATATTGTGTGTATTGGTATGTGATAGGTGCAGGTCTGTTTGTTTTAATGTTTGTTTTACTGTGTTAATCGTTTTAATGTTTGTTTTACTGTGTTGATTATTCTAATGTTTGTTTTACTGTGTTGATTGTTTTAATGTTTGTTTTACTGTGTTGATTGTTTTAATGTTTGTTTTACTGTGTTGATTATTCTAATGTTTGTTTTACTGTGTTGATTGTTTTAATGTTTGTTTTACTGTGTTAATCGTTTTAATGTTTGTTTTACTGTGTTGATTATTCTAATGTTTGTTTTACTGTGTTGATTGTTTTAATGTTTGTTTTACTGTGTTGATTGTTTTAATGTTATTTGTAAGGACTACGGATGGAAATTAGCTTTCTCGCTAAATCTGGTGCACTCATCTTTTTATTCCTTGAATAGCTAATGAAAGCGCACACTGTCCTTTATAAATTGAATAAAATAAAATAAATAAAAATACAGTGTAGTACAGCATAGTACAGTGCAGTACAGTACAGTACAGTACAGTACACTGTACTGCAGTACAGTGCAGTACAGTGCAGTACAGTGCAGTACAGTGGGTGTTCACCTTGTAGGGCAGCACTCCGGCTACAAACGCTCTGCCGTAGATTTTGGTGATGTTTCCTCGCTCCGTCATGGTGACTGGACTGAGCTCCTTGACCGGGTTCACCGTCACCACCACCTCACCCCCGCCTTTAGGGTAGTACCCTCTGAGGAGACACACCAACAACACGCCACGTCACTGACAAACTGACAACACGCCAAGAACACGCCAACGCCGTGATGTCACCGCTGCTCGACTGACCTCATTCTGATGTCACAGTCAAAATGAACGCCAAACTTCTCCAGGATGGGCTTCAGGACCTGAACACACCGCAGCACAGACCTCAGGTCAGTAACAGGATGTGCAGTCTGGGGAGCTGTAATCCCATTACTTTAACAGTGTAATCCCATTAGATAGACAGATAGATAGATAGACAGATAGATAGACAGATAGATAGATAGATACTTTATTCATCCCGAAGGAAATTCTCAGATTACTCTAACAGACTGTCTGTATCAGTGGTTCTCAAAATATTTTCACTGATGTCCCTCACTCAGACAAAGACCCTGAGCAGAGCAGCAAAACAAACCACAACAGGCAGGGATGAAGCCTGGAGGAGAACACAGCGTCTGAAATACCTGACACCTGATAATCTGGATTATCAAACCTGTGTCTTCATTTGACTGAATTTCTTACAGCATGGGATTATCTGAGGAATCATGTATGACTGATATTTTAAAAAGTCATATCTTTTAAATTTAATTTCCCGTACCCCCTGCAGTACTCCAACGTACCCCTAGGGGTACCTGTACCCCCATTTGAGAACCACTGGTCTATCTAAATGTAATCCCATTACTTTGACAGTGTAGTCTATCTGAGGAGCCATCTCTGCGTTGGTTCCTCCCTTCAGGCAGAGCTGGGATGAGGCGTCGGCGAACAGAGCGCAGGGCAGCGCCACCTGCAGCAACAGACTGACGCTCCTGCAACACACACACACACACACACACACACACACACACACACACACGGCTGTTTGTCCTGTTTGTCAGACCAGCTGATCCCAGAGCTGCTAAGAAAAAGCTGGTTCCCCCTCACTGACCCGTCTAACACACATGTAATCTGGGTCGCTCTAATCTGGTGGTGAGGAAGTGAGGAAGAGTCGACGCGGGTCAGACTAACTGGCTGAAGTGACGCCGCACTCAGATTATAGGAACAGATCAGTGACAACGCAACAGATTATCTGCTGTGTGAAAACATAAGACATGGATTAACCACTCAGATTAACACAGATTAGCAAGATACTGATCAGCAGGCAGCAGTCAGTCAGTCACTGCTGAGTCGCTGTGCCTGTAGTCTCATGGCGTGTCAGTAGTGTCTTGGCGTGTCAGTAGGCTCTCTGCGTGTCAGTAGTGTCTTGGCGTGTCAGTCTCACGGCGTGTCAGTAGTCTTTCGGCGTGTCAGTAGTCTCTCGGCGTGTCAGTAGTCTCTCGGCGTGTCAGTAGTCTCTCGGCGTGTCAATAGTCTCGTCGTGTCAGTAGTCTCTCGTCGTGTCAGTAGTCTTGGCGTGTCAGTAGTCTCTCGGTGTGTCAGTAGTCTCACGGTGTGTCAGTAGGCTCTCTGCGTGTCAGTAGTCTCACGGCGTGTCAGTAGGCTCTCTGCGTGTCAGTAGGCTCTCTGCGTGTCAGTCTCTCGGCGTGTCAGTAGTCTCTCGGAGTGTCAATAGTCTCGTCATGTCAATAGTCTCGGCGTGTCAGTAGTCTCTCGGCGCGTCAGTAGTCTCTCGGCGTGTCAGTAGTCTTGGCATGTCAGTAGTCTCTCGGCGTGTCAGTAGTCTCGGCATGTCTGTAGTCTCTCGGCGTGTCTGTAGTCTCTCGGCGTGTCAGTAGTCTCACGGCGTGTCTGTAGGCTCACGGCGTGTCTGTAGGCTCACGGCGTGTCAGTAGTCTCACGGCGTGTCAGTAGTCTCACGGCGTGTCAGTCTCACGGCGTGTCAGTAGTCTCTCGGCGTGTCAGTAGTCTCTCGGCGTGTCAATAGTCTTGTCATGTCAATAGTCTCTCGGCGTGTCAGTAGTCTTGGTGTGTCAGTCATCTCTCGGCGCGTCAGTAGTCTCGTCATGTCAGTAGTCTCTCGGCGTGTCAGTAGTCTCGTCATGTCAGTAGTCTCTCGGCGTGTCAATAGTCTCGTCATGTCAATAGTCTCTCGGCGTGTCAGTAGTCTTGGCGTGTCAGTCGTCTCTCGGCGCGTCAGTAGTCTCTCGGCGTGTCAGTAGTCTTGGCATGTCAGTAGTCTCTCGGCGTGTCAGTAGTCTCGGCATGTCTGTAGTCTCTCGGCGTGTCAGTAGTCTCTCGGCGTGTCAGTAGTCTCTCGGCGTGTCAGTAGTCTCGGCATGTCTGTAGTCTCTCGGCGTGTCAGTAGTCTCGGGGTGTCAGTAGTCTCTCGGCGTGTCTGTAGTCTCTCGGCGTGTCAGCAGTCTTGGCGTGTCAGCAGTCTTGGCGTGTCAGCAGTCTCGGCGTGTCAGTAGTCTCGGCGGGTCAGTAGTTCCTCACCCTGCTGTCTGTGTGTCGGCTGTGTGGTTTCCAGATTTGATTTTTCCGGGAGTCAAAGTGACTTCAGACGAGCCGACGCTTCCTCCCTGCAGCGAGCCGGAGCACAGAGCCGAGACGAGCTCCAGACCCACCAGGTGCTGAGGCCTGAGAGACAGACAGGCAGTCAGTCAGAGAGACAGGCTGAGACATGCAGGCAGACAGACAGACAGACAGAGAGAGAGACAGGCAGTGAGAGAGACAGACTGAGCTCACAGTGAGTCTGCACCGTCCTGTCCCAGCAGTGACTCAGCAGCTGAACAGTGACTCATGTCTTTGTGCTCTGAAGCCTCAGTGGCAGTGTGCCCGCCTCCTGCAGAGCGCAGCAAAACAAACTCTTCACTGCCATCTGAGGCTGGGCGACACATCAATATTATATCAATACTGTGATTTGACACTAGATATCGTCTGGTATTTTGGAGACTGTAATATCTTGATGTGATGTGAACGTTGTCTTCTCCTGGTTTTAAAGCTGCATTTCAGTTATAAGCTGGTGTAATGTTCTTAACTTACCAGACTGTTCTAGCTGTTCTATTATTTGTCTTTACCCACTTAGTTATTACACACGAATTTACTGATGATTGCTTAATAAAAAATCTCATATGTCACCAACAATCATCCCCACAATGAAGTCACAATAATGACATTAAGGTTTTTACTCAAGAATACTGGGATGTTTGAAGTTGTCCACATTGGCCAGCCCTGCGGTCATCAGCCAATCAAATGTCAGCTCATCTCCCCGCTGACGTGGTTTCATTACAGTTTCCAGTCATTTAAAGGCCGGCAGTTTCTTACAAGACCAACCATCTGGACCATGAAGCTTGAGAACTTCTGCTTAGTGTGCACTGATGCTAACTAGCCACGTTAACTCCTCTAAACAACATAACGTCATCAAAGTCAATGTCAGTGCAGTAAAATGATAATCTGCCTGTCCAGAGCTTTGTATCTGCAGACTGGAGTTCACCCCTCCACCCATAATCTGTCAAAACAAACACAATTAATGAAGTGTGTTCTGCTGCAGATCCCAACACACATGCATGTATGTGGACCAGCGTGATGCCTGTGCAGTCAGTGATGCATCCAGTTTCTCCATGCACGGCTGCTCAGACTCACTGTGAGTTCAGTCTCAGAGCTCACCGCAGGTCTGCCAGTCAAGAGAAGCCTGATTCACTCCAGTGAAGAAATGTGAGAACTCACATCTGCAACATCTCAGTATGAAACTTCACAGCCTGTACATGTTTGTTATGTCTTTTGCCAGACTCTATTCAGAAACCTTACACATTTTAATGCTGCCTCCCTCCTCGGCAGATCATGACTCTGGAAAACAATTTCTAAAGCGTCAGGGGCTTCTGGTAAATTCGGCATACAGAGTATTAACCACACTGCACTACACAGGACTGTATTTCAATGAAAGCTCAGCTTTTATGAATGGCTCCACACTGCGCATTTGGCAGAATGTAAAACAAGCGAGCCAATTCTAAAAGTTAAACTTCTACTGAAATAAAATGCTGCGTGGTGAAGTGAATGTAATGTAATGTACTGCAAGCCGAAATGAAGAGCGCTCTCCGGCCATGAGTTTGGCTGCTTCAGTCTTGTTGCAGCGCGACAACAAAGCTGAAGCGGCAGGTTTCTGACCGGAGCCCGGAGCCCGGAGCCCGGAACCCGGAGCCCGGAGGGCAGCGCACGGAGCCCGGAGCCCGGAGCCCGGAGCCCGGCGGGCAGCGCACGGAGCCCGGAGCCCGGAGCCCGGAGCCCGGCGGGCAGCGCACGGAGCCCGGAGCCCGGCGGGCAGCGCACGGAGCCCGGAGCCCGGAGCCCGGAGGCTGGAGCCCGGAGCCCGGAGCCCAGCGCACGGAGCATCCCGGCGCGCACAAGCCGCAGACACGGTGATGTTCCGGAACAAAGAGCAGTGAGGTGGCTCGGTGCTCTGGTTCTCTCCTGTTCGTTTTGTTCTCATTATTGATGTGACGCTGCTGGACTGAGCCGGCTAGCCAACTTTAATGAATAGGCTAACGTTAGCCTGATAGCATCCAGAGCTGCTACCTGAGTCCCGGGGAGCTTCTGCCGGCTCGGATTTTGGTGATTTTGATGGAGGAGCCGGTGATGCAGCTGAGCGCCGCGGACACCCGCAGAATCTGTCCGCCCTGCGGATGAAGTGCAGAAAGAAAAGCGAGTTAGTTTGATGTGCAGCCGGATGCCTGCTGCGCCGCGGCGGCTGGCCTCATGCTAACCCGCCGCAGGGCACCGCCGGCGCTCCGCGGCCGCCTCGCAGGTGAACTCAGGTAAACTGTGTGAACTCACTCCCTCCATCACGCTGCCGTCCACCTCCGCCGCCGCGCGCTCCATCTTCACACCGCTCGCTTTTCTGCAACTTTTCACCCACACAGCAACAGCAGCCTCCGGCTTCTTCTTCTACTGCTGCCGCTCCTGCTTCTTCTTCGGCAGTCCCGCTCACACGCGTCAAGCTGGCCAGAACAACACATGACACATCCGGTGAGCTTCAAAATAAAACCCTTGGCTTTTGTGTGTAAAAATAAAATCCTCGTCGCGCGCATGTGAAGTTACATCCTTAAATTAGGTGTTTCTGCATGGACTCATGTGGTCATTAAATAGGGACCCTAATTAATGACCACATGAGTCCATGCAGAGTATTGTGACTGTGATGTACTGTGCTTTTTTGTTACTGCTGTGAAAATCTGCTCAAGCAAAAGTAGTTAAGTCATTTGTGATGCACTTAGTTACCGAGTAACTTAGTAGAAAACAGTGACTGTGCTCAAAGTGATCTTTGCCAGTGAAATTCTAAAAGGATGTGAGTGCACAGTTCAAACTAGATTCTTCTAACTGGAACTGTAAAATGTAGTGAAGGAGGCCGACAGCACTTCAGCAAAACATGCACCTCAATAGTCAGATTACTGACTTTTAAAATACTCAAAAAGTCCACAAAATCTGATGGATTGCAGTAGTAACTGAGTAATGAGTAAATGTAATTAGTGACTTTCACCCTTGGGTGTTTCTGTTTTTTTTTTTTTTTTTTTTCACGTGGCATCAGTCGCGCGCCACGCACCACGCCTGGTTATGTTGTGTTTTCAACGTTTACACTTTTACGTTGAAGGAAATGTCGCTTGACTTCCGCTTTTGCGTCGCTATTTCTGCAAAAGTGACGCAGCGTGACGCATCTCGTGACGTCGCCCCCTGGCGGCAGCTTCCAGCCTGACAGCACAGCGCTGCTCCACGCTGAGGATGATGCTTTAGACATAAACACTGATTTTTCTTACATTTAAGGGTAAAACGTGTTTCAGTTGTTTCCTCAGTTTTTTAATAGTTTTCTTGTTTTTTGTAATTTCGTGGTAAATGCAGCTTTCTGGTATTTTTTTTTTTTTAATTGTAACTTTTTAGCTCTTTAGTAATCTTATTTATTAAACGTATTTTTTAAATTTATAATTCTGTGGTAAATGTAGCTTTCTGGTATTTTTTAGTAATTCATTCCCAATTCTCTATTATATATGTATTTTGTTAATGTTCTTGTCTTTTCTGTGAATAATGAACCCGCCGGTGCCGTGACGCTGCCCGGCGGCAGCAGGGGGCGCCAGCGGGCCGTCAGCGCCACATGAGCGGCACAGAGGGCGAAGGAGAAGCTGAAGCGCGATTGGCTGTTGAAAGGGGCGTGCTGTGACGTCAGAGCGGCATCCAGCAGCAGCGAGGAGCGAAGATGGCGGCGGTGACCAGAGGCTCAGTCGGTTTGGTCAGACGGCTGGTGAGACTGTTTCCTCTCCTCTCTCTCTCTCTCTCTCTCTCCCTCTCTCTCTCTCTCTCTCTGTCCGCCGCGCGCCGCCGGACGCTAACCTGCCGGCGGTGACGTAGACACCGCGTCACGCCGCCGCCGGTCAGCCGGTTAGCCCGTGCTAAGCTAATGCTAACAGCAAACTCAGTCAGAGGAATCACAGTGCAGACAACAGCACTGACCACACACACACACACACACACACACACACACACACACAGACACACACACACACACACACACA